>NC_140636.1:10829637-11007137 GCF_057382275.1 Copadichromis virginalis
GAGCAACGTGCTGACCCGGACGTCCTTGCCCTTCAGTCAACAAAAACGGGCCTCGTGCTGGAGGACACCCCTGTGTGGGACGGCGGTCCGCACCTTCTTTGCGACATTTCCACCGGCCGCCCCCGCCCGGTGGTTCCCCTTTCATGGCGTCGTCGTGTTTTTGACTCGGTGCATGCCCTCTCTCATCCCGGCGTCCGGGCCTCGGTCAAGCTGGTCAGCGCCAGGTTTGTTTGGCCGGGCCTTCGCAAGACGGTGAAAGAATGGGCGGCAGTTTGTATCCCATGCCAACGCTTGAAAATCCACTGGCACACACAGGCACCCCTCGAACCTTTCCGTGTCCCGGGTAGGCGTTTCGATCACGTTCATGTGGACCTGGTTGGTCCCTTGCCGCAGTCACAGGGTTTCACGCACCTTTTGACTGTGGTGGACCGCACAACCAGGTGGCCGGAGGCGGTACCCCTGGCGTCCACGACAGCGGCGACGGTGGCCAGGGCATTTTTGTCAACGTGGGTTTCACGTTTCGGCCCCCCTGCTGACATTACCTCGGACAGGGGCCCCCAGTTTGTTTCCGAGCTTTGGTCTGCTATGGCTGACGGCCTGGGAGTCAAGGTCCACCGCACCACAGCATACCACCCGCAAGCTAATGGGATGTGCGAACGGTTTCACCGGTCACTTAAGGCCGCGCTCCGTGCTTCCTTGACAAGTGGCGACTGGGTCGACCGTCTTCCGTGGGTTTTGCTGGGTTTGCGTAGCGCGGTTAAAGAAGACCTCGGGGTTTCCCCGGCTGAACTGGTCCTCGGCCAGCCTCTCCGGGTCCCCGGGGAATTCTTACCTGAGAGCCCTCCCCCATGTTTCGATACCTCTTTGTTGCCTTTTCGCCCCCCAAGAAACTCATTTCCTGTTCCTGGTCCTGTGCACCACTGCCTGCCTGACACCTTTGTTCCGAGTTCATTGGACTCTGCTCGTTTCGTTTTCGTCAGGCACGATGCCCATAGGACTCCGCTGCGTCCACCATATGACGGGCCATACAGGGTTCTTAAACCAAGCAACAAACATTTCGTTTTGGACTTTGGCGGTCGGCAGGAAGTTGTCTCTGTTGACAGACTTAAGCCTGCACATGTTATGCAAGAGGATCAGGTGGTCCCGGCCCAGGCCCCTCGCCGCGGCCGCCCACCTGCCACCGGGCTGATGGATTCTGTTTTTTCCCCCAGGAGCGACCCAAAATCAACGGAGTCCGAGTCGTCTTCAGCTTTTTCTGACCGCCAGTGCCAGCCTCGCTCCCGGGCTGGGTTGCCCTCTGTCAGTTCCCCACCCCCCCAGTTCAGCCGCTCCGGCCGTTTGCTTAAGCCCCGGGTCCTGGACTAGTTCTGCTGGGTGTTCGGGGGGGGGCATGTGTGGTGGACCACTAGAGGGCTCCACTCACACCCAGTGTAGAGGAAGTGTGTTCCTGTGTTTTGTGGCGCGATATGCGCAGTTGATGTTGGAGACGAATAAAGAAGGAGTGAGAACTGAGAGCTGTGTCGTTGATGCTTACCTCCACACTGGGAGCAAATAAGGTTTACCATTAGGGAGAAAGTGTGCAAAGTCGAGAGGTAAAGGTGGTGCAAAGAAGTGGCCGTTGAAATGTGATTACTCACCTGTTGTTTCTGTGCCCTCTCCAGGGTGTTTGGGCAAATGCTTCCCCCCCAGGGATCCAGACACCATTTAAAGGTTCCAGGAGAACCACGGGTTAAGGGAGTGTGGGGGAATCTCTGTGCATGGGGTTGTTGGTGTTTTTAAAATAATTGTTAAGGTGTAAGTTTAAATGTAAAATATTTAATCATATGAAAATGGTCAAGTGCATGTATATATTTATTTAATAAAATGGTGTGATGTAGAATGTTGGTGGAAGGTTAGAATTTGGTGAACTCACCTGACAGTAAAATAATGGGTTAGTCCTTAACAGCTGAGAGTATTTAAGGCTGCCAATTGTCATTAGAAGGAGTGATTGTTTGTGCTGTGAGAAGGCTTGACGTGTGAGTCATTGTCATAGCTGTAGAGTTATATGGGCAAATAAATGCCTCACTGTAAATCCTGCCGTAAAAAGCCGCCCTTGTTACAGTGGCCCAAAATTTGTTTGTATAGTATAAGCTTAATATGCTGATGACTGTGGCTGCTTTAAAGTGCAAGTTAAAAGAGTATTTCCAAGTAAACTCAAGCAATAATGTTGAAAATGTACCAACTTTAGAATCTTAAACATTTAAAACAAATAAAAATAGCACATTCTGTTGGGCTCATGACACATTCAAGATGCCAAATTCTTGTTTTGAAGCCGTGCTTATGGATTTGATGCAGTTAATGAGCAATTTTGTGAAAAGCTGAGTGCATTTCAGTTCCCAGAGAAGAACATGTTGCTAGTGTGAAATGCAGACCTGATGATACCAGAGAAAGCCAGCATCACATGTAGTAGTTTGTTTGTTTGTTTGCTTTTAGTTTGTTGATTGACTAATAGTTTTCCAGATGTTTTCATCCCATTGTCCTTTATTTGCACCTGTACCTTTGAAATGCATTGTTCAAGAAACGTTCCCCCACTTTCTTTTTTAAATGTGGTTTAAATCCATTTACACACATACATAAGGTTTCAAATGTGACATGAATAAAGCGACTCACTGAACGATCACAGAAAATCAAAAACAGGAAAGCATTAAAACCTAATCAGGTGACCAGTCTGAGATGAAACAAGTGTATCCGTATGTGACAGCGGAAATCTTGTGACCCGCTTGGTAATGCCTCACTTTTGACTTCTTTCCAGATGAAGACCGATGTGAATGTGTCCACAAACCTCATGTCCCTGAAGGATAAACTCCGCTTTGTTTGCTTATTCGCCAAGGTCCTCTGGACAGTGCGCTGATTCAAGCATAGGCCCAAGATGCAACATGACCTTTCCTGTTTAAGTAGAAATTCATTTGAAAGGGTATCGTCCCAATAAATAGACCCCCATTCATTTTTCACGGGGAAACAAATTAGCTGCTGGTATGTTGTTTTTCTAGACTACCAGTACATACTGACTGTAAGACAGAGCACAGATTGTGGTGATTTGTAACAGGGCATTTTTGGAAAGGTTTTGACCTCAGACCATGTGGACCAGCTAATTGAAAAGCGGGAAATAAGGAGAAGTTAGTGACCCGGTCAGTCACTAAGACTCCTGCCAGAAAGTATTTACATTTCGACAAACAAAAATCAAGAAATACAGCTTTATTGTTGGATTTTCAGTTTATGATGTTTTACATTTACCCAACTATTTACGTTAATTGTAGGTGATTATACTTATACTTGTTTTACATTTAACCCTGGAGAACCCATGGGGTCGGATCTGCTACAACATGAAAGCCCTGAGGTTCAAACATGATTACAAGACTACAAACTCACAAGTCAGCTGTTTTATTTCATTTTTAATTATAAAATAATAAAATAAAAATCAAATTATCAAGCAAATTTGGGGTAATTTTGTTTGAAGATGTATTTTCAAGGGTTAATTAAATAGTTTCCAGTTAATGTTCTTTCAGTCAGCGACTCGCTTATTTGATTATTTGCTCTAAATTGACTTGTTTTCCGCTTAACTTGTGATATTTTAATTTTAATTAAACCAACAGCTGTAGGATTTCTCAAATTTACAACATAAGAATCCATAAGAATCAAGTTACATGGTTTTCACATGATGACAGTAATAATGATGAAGATGGAAGGTCTTGACTGGAAACCAACCAAAGTCTATGAACAAGAGTGATACTGTGCTGCATGCATGCCTGCTACTCGCTACTCAGTTCAATTTAATTAGCTGCAAATGAATTATAAATGTGGGTAATTAAAGGCAGAGTAGAAGCTATTACCATGTCTGCCAGTGGTCGCATGTAGATGAGACACATTCAAATAACAGATGTTTGGGGGTTTTTACCAGCATGTGTCACCGACCAACATAAAGTAGGCACGTGAGAGATGGTGACAAAAGTGACTGCAGGTTGAGTATTTTTCAGACTATACTCGTTAAAATGAAGTCATTACACCCTTTAGGGGGCGGTTAAAGAGTTATTTGGACCATTTTCTGTGCACCTGTCTAGCTTTCTTTGTCAATAAAACCTGAATGCAGTCAACAATAACGGCATAAAATGCTTAACCTTTTCAAATCGCCTGCAGAGGTAATGGCAAGTAAAAAGATGTCAGTCACTGTTTTCCTTTTAGAAAAGTTAAGATGCTGCTCTCAGAATGCAAATCTGTATAAAATGGTCGTGGCCAGCTCACCTTTGATACAGATAAAAATGTTGACTTGGCTAAAAGTCTATTATAGAACTTTAAATCATTGATTATTATACTAAATTAGGACAATATATAATATTTTGAGATACTAGAAATCCTATTTGCTAATTAATTACAAACCATATTATAAATAACAATACTTAAAGGAAACCATCTGACTTTTTTTCACCGCCATACCAATCCATATCATGCATGACACAGCAGGAGTTTGACCATGTTTCTTTCCACAGTTAAGATTTTATGTGTTTGGAGAATGAAGTCATGTCGTGTGCATTAAGAAATAATTCATTTCCTGCTCAGTGGAATGCATTGCACTGATTAGACTGAGCAGTAGAGATGTGTAATGTGCAGCTGTATCCCTTTAAGTATTGAGCCAAATCAAGGTCTTATTGAAAAAAGGTAGTCGTTAGTTCAACAGTACCGACTCTCTGAAACTGCTTAGAGATAATTATTAATGGGTTTAACAATGTAACACACATCTCTGATTTTGTAAGCACAATGGTGCTTGTAGCTAAATGTTAATAGTTGCTAACAATTGCTGTAGTAATATTGTACTAATATTTTCTTTGACTAACAAACCTACTTTACATCCTTAGAGCTGAATAAAAGAGCTTTTTGATACAGTTTTAGCAGGCTGGTCTTTAGCCTGTGTAACTACTTTACTTACTTGGGTCTGTCCCTTCTGCTGAACACTAAGGCTGAATCAAAACAAGTATTGCTCAAGCAGAGCACACGAATCACTTATTTACTCTGATCCCCCACATTCCTACCCAAAATAAAAATATGTTTAAGAATATGCAGTGTTATGTGTAAGCATGCATATTGTGTGTCTTTGAATATGTGTATGGATGTTTAAGTCACTTTGCAAACAAAAGAACTATCCATTTTCCATTATCCATTCTTAAGAGTTAGCTGTTTTGCTTTCAGTTACGTGATTTACGAATGTTTATTAGTCAAAACAAAGTGTTTTCACTGCTTCCTGGCATTTTATGCTTTAAACAATAAATTTATCAAGAAAATATTAACAGATCCCCCCTCCCACCAAAATGAGCTCCTCCAAGAACACGGAAGCTTAAAGAATTATCATTATGACCAAGCCCCTGCATGGGATGTACATTTAACAGATATAGGAAGTTGCTAGAGGCCAGTATAAAGGACAGCACAGAGACTCTGATCATGAAAGCACAAGAACAGGCCGTAAGCCCCAGATCCATAGAGACAGGAGTCTACCGCAGCCAACAGGACCCAAGTTGGTGCCCCAGAGACTATGCAGTACAAAGTAGTAGGATGTAAGATACAAGCTAGGACTGTACACACTAAAAGAACCAACCAAGTGGCTGAGGTAGTGCACAGGTGCATCTGTGGTAGAAATAGACTAGAAGGTCCCAAGTACCAATGGGAGACACAATGAGAGAGTTCCAGACAAACAAGCAGCTGCTGGCCAACAAACCAGACATAGTGGTGGTTGACAAGGAAGACCCCAGGGAATACCAACATTAGTTAGAAGGAGCACAAGAAAATAGAAAAGCAGAGGTGGGCGGTCCCAGTGATCCCAGTAGTCACAGCAGCAGGAGGAAGTGTAACCCCAAAACTGGAAGAGTGGTCTGCTGATGGAAGAGTAAGGGGAATAACCATGTGCGGTGGTGTAGCAAGGAGAAGGCAAAAGAACGTGACGGTGCACAAGAGTGCAGAGGACTGATGCAGCATACGTGCTAGTTATTTCACTTATTCCCAGAGGGAACGTGTGGTTGATGAGAATTTTGGGGCCAAATTATATGCAAGGCACACGTGTTTTTGTTTCACAGCTTATGTCATTTAGAACTGATAGCCTACATTTCTTCTGTAAAGAGTTAAATTTCATTTTTATGTTTACTATATTGTCTGAACCTGAGCCTGGTTCTGCTGGAGGCTTTTTCCTGTTAAAGGGGAGTTTTTCCTTCCCACTGTCACCAAAGTGCTTGCTCATAGGGGTCATATAATTGTTGAGTTTTTCTATGTACGTATTATTGTAGGGTCTATCTTACAATATAAAGCACTTTGACTGTTGTTGTGATTGGGTGCTGTATAAATAAAATGATTTGAAATTGTCCTGATCCATGTGACTCCTGGAGAAAAATAAAGCTTTTTTCACATATTAGATACAAAGTATAATTCACAAAGTAGAATAGAGAACTTTTTTCTTTTGAAGTTATCATCTGGTGTATGAGCTTTGATGTAAAAATAGCAGTCAGTTAGCTTCATAATAATATTCTGCTAGAGTGAGCATGTGCAGTCAGTGAAAACATATAGGACTAATACGTCTGTAAAATTACAATATGAGGAATGTACCGCTAGACACCGCATTCTTTCTGAAAAAATATCTGAATGTCACTGAATAATAATTATTTATTAGCTTACTGTTTTGCTGTGTTGATAGTATAAACTAATTAACATACAAGCATTAACAGCTTTTTGGACAACTTACAGCCTTTTGCTGGTTGAGTCATTTTCCATTATGCATTTTAAGCGCGGAGAATAAAAGAGAAGACTGTAGATGCAGTCCCACTGTGCACCTCATACCTCACATAAATTGTTGATTTATTTTTTATTTTTTTATTTTTTTTTTGCATTAAAGAAAATAAAATAGATTATGAAGTGCTACTGGCTCTATCTGCCCATCGCTCTTTGGTCCATCCCATTGTTTTGTAGCAGAACAGGCGGTTTATTGTGCAAATGTGTGTAAGTGTGTGTGCGTTTGTGCTGAGTCAGCCTGGTACACCGAGGCTTTCTGAGCCAAAGCCTGGCTTTACTGCACCGTAGCAGACTGATGCCTGCCTGCAGAGAAACAGTAAACCCAGACTGACACACCACAGCACTCTGCTGGGCCATAGATACACAGTTATACTTTCACAAAATCTTTGGTTTGGTGGACAGACCGACAGATAGATAGATAGATGGATGGATGGATGGATGTGCAGTTCTGGTGTGTTAAAATGGTAGTATTGGCTGTGGCTGTGTGCAGTGGTGCACGTGTTGCTCCTCCTTGTGTGTGGCCACTCCCTGAATTCCTGCACCAGAGGCCTCTCACTCACAACATCTACTCTACTGCTTTCTCTCCTGGGCTGAGATCAAACCCATAATTTTGCTGAGAGAGGGAAGAATGTAGCAGAATATCCATACTGTGCTGCATTTTAATCTGACACATCGTGGGTTTTATCCGTTTGTATGCCGTGATGTTTTGTCCTTCGATCCCATCCAGGGCTAGAGGCTAAAATTAAGCTTGAGTCTGTTGCCATATATAGAACATATGTTGCTTTTCTTTTTTTCCATGTGTTGTCTTCTGTCGTTATAGTTCAACTAATATGGAAACAGATGAATACCGAAAGTAATAAATCAACAAGCCATTAAAGGGGCACTTCATGGAGTGATGCGTAATTATATTTGATCCCAAGCAAAAAGATGCTTCTCTGACAGGGAACAAAGGAGGCTGAGAACTCGCTTTATAGTAAAGTACTCATATTCAGGTTTAATGGAATGACAGGCTGTGTAATTGTTTCTCATTTGTGAGACTTTTCGGTTCCAGTCATTTTAGCTTTTCTTCTCTTGAAAATATCTAATAAAAATAATGCAACTAATTTTTCATTGAAAATTGAAATTGAAAAAGTTTTGATGTTTGAAGTCTTCTCAAGGATCTGTACAATGTAAGGTGAAGACCCTGCTATAGATTATAGAGAAGCCCATTGATTCGCTATTTGATAGCACTTTGCGACAGTGGGAAGGAAGATCTCCTTTTTAACAGGAGCTCTTCCTCCACGCAACCTAGTTGAGGGTGAGGGAGGGGAAAGAGAAGGCAGAGGAGAAGAGCAGTGCTTTTGATGATATTTTTCTGGTATAATATTGCTGCTTTTACATAAATAAAAGGCTTTCAAGGTTTTCCTTTTTTTTACACCAGTATTGATCTGTAATGTTGCATATGCTTTATAGAGATCTACACTGCATTTGCAGAGGTAAAGGTGAAACATGAGATTAAACCTCTGTCCAGAATTTCCATGACTAAGAGAGTTGCCAGTGAATTGAGTGAGATTCACAGGAAGTTTAGTCCCCTGCTGTGAGAAACACTGATACTTACTGTACTGGCTTCATTGCCGGGTCAGGTTTTCTGAAAATGACACCAAGTTTTAGTGATGAAGCTGCAGAAACACCTGATTACAACACCAACAAACACTGCAGGACCGATCTTTTTGAATGTGCATTGTCTTTCTCATCATAAACAAACACCTGCTTTTCTATCAAATGACCACCAGAGGGAAGTGTTGGCTTCCATTTAACTCTCTAGACACATTTGGGGAAAAAAAAAAAAAAATATATATATATATATATATATATATATATATATGGGCTGAGGGAAATTTTGCCCTCAGCCCTGCTTTCCAGGCTGCAATGCCCTTTTGCATGATGTATCATTGACATGCTTTAGCTTATACATGTATACTATAACTGAGGTTAAGCAGTTAAAGGTTAGAAGGATTTTGGCTGAGCTCAAAAGGGACTGTTGCCTTGGAGGCAACACACAAGACAAGATACTCCTGCAGGTCCACAGACCACATGCAGTCAGTTGCGTATTGAGTAATGTCCTGTTGTGTGTACGTGGTTGGTGTGCAGAGGTCGGCAGGAATGTCTGTATAGTAAATACTTCATGTTCAGTTTTTGTAATAGAGATGTGACGTTTGTGTCTTTGTGCCAAAGACACAGTCAGGTCTGCATGATGTTTTGCAATGAAAGATTAAAAGACTCACACAAAGCGGTTCGAGTATTTTCTCTTTATTGTTGGATAAAATCTATAAAATATTCCAAAAACAAATACAATACATTATGAACGATCATCTTTTCACTGAACAAAGTCTTCCTTCAGTTACATTGGAGGGGGGGGGGGGTTGTTTTTCATGTTCAGCATTGACAACATACACTTTGTGCTTTGCAAAACCTACTGACACTCTGTGCTTTCACACAATTATAAATAACACTGCAACCTCCTGCTTATTATATTCGATCCTGTCAGACAGATTATGTAAAATTATTTTATAAAAAACAGAAAAGTGGTTTTATTTCACCGGCTGAAGAACAGCCAATTCACACTGTGTCTGTGCAGAGGCATCAGGAGCAAAAACAAGTTGTTGTTGGAGCAGCAGTGCGCTGCTCGTACATCTCATGTGATTGGTCTGTAGTCTTAGTCTGGGCAAAACAAGCTCCAAACCCCTCCTACTGAACATGTGACGCAATCTGCTTCCTCCCACCCTCCTCCACGTCCTCATCCTCCTCCTCTTATTTTCCCCCTTCTGGCTCTGGCTGCCACCTCCTCCCTCAGCTAGTTCACTGTCAGCCCGTCAGGATACATTAAGCTCATATGCCTGTAGTGTTCAGCGAGCACAGAAAAAGGCCAAGTAAAGGGAAGAAATCATGACAGCCGTGGCTTCTGAGTGCTTTACGTAACACCTTTCTGCAGTCCTTTGGTTTACAAAAAACAGAACAAAAAACAAAAAATATCAATGAAGCTCGAGCTCACACAGACACAACACCTCAGCGCAGTTGAAAATTAGAATCAGTAGTAAGGCACGTTGTCAACATGAAATGAGATGGAGATGAGGACGGATCACTTTGGTCTGACAGGAGAGCGTTAGATTCTCAGCACAATTAAAATGATAAACCACACCGTTTCGATCAGCGACAAACACACGACGGCTCTCTGGGTGAAAACAGGAGTGTTCCAGGTAAACCGGCAGACAGACAGACATCAGGAGGTAGAACAGGAGTAAACCACAAACAGCGAAGGTCAGGCGTCAGATTCCCTGTGACCTTTCACTCACTGGATTTCTTCTACTAGACAGGAAATTGGTTTCAGGTAGAAACGCGTATAAAACTGCTCAACTCCCACATTGCGTGTAAAAATTGAAATAAACAAAAAACCCATCAAAATACAAAGGCTTCTGTTTTCAGGTTAAACTCTGAGACATGGCAAAGGTGCCCTGACCATTGACTTGATGTGATTGGCTCCTCAGTCAGAACCACACTGGGATTACATTACCATTTAAAAATACATATTGTATGCTGAGTTAATGACATGTTGGATTTACTATACTAAGAAAAAAAAAGCTGCCAAGAAGGAAAAACTCTTATTTGTCATACAGGTGCTGACTGTTTGTCCCATTTTGTGTCACAAAGTGCATCAACACTGACAGTCCGAGATTAGAAAGAACCTTAATTTATAAGTTACACTCACACCTAACCTATAGACTCTATGTAGAAAGAACAGTAATATGGTTTGCTGTTCAGTTGTCATTCACAAATAAAAAATACAATTAGATAAAAAGGCAACAAGAAAAACAATTTACCCTTTCTATACTGGAGCATTGAGATTTCCTCTCTACACCCCCCACCCCACGCACGCGCACACACACACACTTTCTATACAACTTCAATATAGTGCTCACAAGCGGCTGCATTCTCCTTTCTACTAAGGAAATAAATATACAGATAGATAAATAGTCCATGCTCTGACTGCTGTACGGCCACAAAGACTTTCATCTTTCCTCAACAGGAGTTGCTCGGTCCTACAACTGAAAAAAAGAAACTCGGGCCTGGGCTCTCCTGGCTGGCAGAAGCACGCCCTCTTAAGTAATTGAAGGGATTTCAATTAATAATCAACCCAGACCTGATCTAACAGTCAGAGTGCCGCACGAAGCACGGCAGCTCAGGTTTCTTCTGACGACTGCTGCAGTTACAGAAGCAGGAGAGCAAAGTGACAAATACTTGGAAACGTGAGGATCCACGTCCAGGAAAATTCACCTTAAACACTGCCGTATGCCATCAGTTTTTCATGTCCAGTACCACCCATTGCAACACTTCTCTTGCAAGTTTTGCAATATACTTTTGGTGTGCCAACTTTGTCTAAACATGTCTGATCTACTCTTAGTAGAGATTATTCACCTCCTACTCATAATACAACCAGCTGGAAAGCTAAAGCGCTGCCCGGTTTGATTCCAGGTCTTCCTGTCCCTTCTAAAATGCCTTTCTGATTGTAGCATTGTTATATACCAAGTTTCAGCTAAAAATAAAATTCTTTGATTAATATTGATTGGTTACACAAATAAAAGGTACATCTTTTTTTGCATTTTTGTTTTGTTTGCCAGTAAAATGTCATAAATTAGCTCTTCAATTGCAACTTTTCTGACAGCCCAAAACCCCAGCATAAAAATACTAAAAAAAAATTTAAATAAAATACAAAGACAGAAATAATTTCTTTCCATTTTTGCTCAACTGACAAATTGTGTCAAGTTTTCGATCTTCACTTTTCCTGTCAATAGCAGTTTTGGACTGATAACTATTAAAAACAGTGCAAAAGAGTTGTACCATGGATGTCTAACTTTATAAGACGCTCTGAATGTTATTCTTCATCTGTTACAATAAATATTTCATATCTCTTGAGGCACAAGCATAGGTGCATAACTAGGTCCTCATAAGAGGCATGTGCATATTAGAATTAGTGTTTCATTCCACCTTAAACTGGCTCAACCTTGAGAAAAAATTTCAGCCAAACTATCAGATAGACCGTTAAAAGAAAAAGAAAAAAAAAAGACAGAGTTCATCAGAAAGAGTTTGTCAGCCCTAATTCAGCCGGAGCAGCTCCTAAAAAAAAGACAGGAAATGTTCAGAAGTTCATCTCGGTGATCAGGACTTTACCAGGATCTCCATGATGTGGTCCAGGTCATTCAGGTCCACGAGACAAGACTGGAGGCTCCCCGTTGAGGAATGGCTGGAAGAACGTAATTTCACGTCCTCGTCCGGCCATAGCGACACGCTGACTGGCCACAGAGACCCTGTCGCCCAGGCCGACGGCAGATCTGAAGTCTCATACATCGATGTGTCAATGTCCTCAAAGATATCATCCAGGGCGAGGTCGCTGAGGTAGCCCATGGCATTTACTGCATCGCTGAAAGTACTGATGGCTGCAGCGGGCAGAGATTTCTGCTGGTCGGGGAAGTCAATTGCCTCCTGAGAGGGGAATTCGGGAGACAGTGGGGGAGACAGAGACAGGCTTTCCCCATCTCCTTCGGCACACCCAGGGCACGTAACAGGCACGTCCTCTCTGAAATCGTCCCTGAGTAGACAGGAGTCATCTGCATGAACGCCGCTGATGCTGAGACGTGAATCTGAGGTGCAGGTTCCCACGCCGTCACTCCGTATTTCCTCCTGAATCTGCCTGAGAGTATTGATGAGCAGCACGGAGCGGCGCAGGCTGAGCTCCATCCCCGCCTGATAACGCTGGAGCTTCTCCAAGCAGAGGCCGAGCACCCGCTGACGCTGCTGCAGGTGGCTCATGACCGATTTGGACGGGTCAATGAGAAGCCCGGCCTCGTCTTCCTGGCCATCCTTTCCACTCTGCTCCTTTTCCTCCGTAATAGTGGCTTCCGCGACCACCTCAGCCTCCAGCTCCTCCAAGCAGCTCCACTTCCGCTTCACACCTCGACCCAACATTGGCCTGCATCAGGGGATAAAGAGCCCATTTGTTAGGTTGCAATAAGGTACAACGTGTAATGAAGAGTTACATTTACATGGCAAAACACAACAAATAGTTCTGCAAAACTAAATTAGGTAGAGAGGCTAGTTTCCCAGGGCTTGAACTGACTGTTGGTCTTAAACATTTGTCTTTTTTAAAGTCACCAATCGGAGCATTTCCTCCTGTTGAAGTGAAAGAAAATGAGACACAAACCTTTGACAGCAGTCGCTGAGATGGTGTGTCTATTCTTTCTTTATTTTATTTTTTTAGGGCTTGGATCTCTGATCTGGCGGCATGGCAATAAACCTTGCATTCAATTTATGTAAGAGCACAAAGCAAGCGAGCATGCTTAGTTTCAGAGACA
Source organism: Copadichromis virginalis (assembly GCF_057382275.1). Lineage (NCBI taxonomy): Eukaryota > Metazoa > Chordata > Actinopteri > Cichliformes > Cichlidae > Copadichromis > Copadichromis virginalis. Next base: position 10,842,828 of record NC_140636.1, read on the forward strand.
CTGTCAGGCACAGAGCCTTTTCAAATCAGGAGAAAACACATAAAGCATAAAGCTGCAGATACTGAATATATTATGCACCTTTACATAGTCGATTTTTTTTCTCCCCTGAGTTAAGACATTTGAAAGAGCGCATTTTACCAACTATGACTCACTGTTAGACACCCCAGCAGGCTTGACAGACTTTACTCATCCATACAGGGATGGGTAGCGCCATGGATCACTTTCTCTCTGATCCTTTTACAAAAGTAAAGAGGACACACGAAGCCCCATTTGGTGAGTTTGACCCTCGTCGGAGAGATTAAAGCTGCTTGGTCTAATTTAATATGTCGGTAGAAGCCTCAACAAAGTAAAATACGCGGATAATAAACATGTTAGCAAAAATCAGTCTTTTTAAATCGCTAACTACGATCATATGGTCACTCTACACTACTTATTTAGCTCAGGACCCCCGAGAACACCCCTTAACCCCGTGACGGTTCCCGTACTTCAGCGGGAACGTTAAGATCCAATTTGAACCAAGTTTAAAGGGCAAACTTGAGTTCAATTTAAGAGAATGACATGAAGACGACAGAAAAACCAACCTCACGTGCCCTTGGGAAGTGTCATGGGAGGTATGAATCCGTCGAGTCTTCGGCTGGTTTCGTTTCAGTGTCCCGTTCCTGAGCTGTAGACGGCCGAAGTGTGAGGAATGTACTGTCCGCTCGCAGCAGCTGGGGGAAGGCGGCGGAGCTGCGGAGGAGGGGGGAGGGGCACGGGAGCTCACCGGCGCACGGGATTGGTCCGTTCACCCGACGATCAAACCTCCGCCTCCGCCACTCACGGGGCAGCGAGTGTGCGGTCGTTTGTTCCGACAGCGATCTGGCGCTGCGTTTAAGAACACCTCGTAACAGTTGGAAATCATGTCGAAGCACACGAAATACACGTGAGCGGCGATAATGGCCTTTATGATCGGTGGAAAAAGAATTTATCAGGACATGGGCTTGTTTTGTCCAGTAAGCGGTAAATAATAAAAGCTGAGCATGTTTTTAAATATGAAATCACTGATAGAGCGTAACCACTGCTGTTATTGACCATGGTGGACTTAAGTATTAACCCTTTAAACTTGTTTGTCTTTTTCCGTTTGACGTATTTTTGGAACTTTAATTATTTTTTTTCACGCATTAACTATCTGCATAAATTTTCTGTTTAAGTACAGTTATATATATTGTCCAGTTTAAGTAGTGTTACTTTAGCTCGATTTTTCTTGCACTGACTTTATAGTTGTTGACATAAAGCAAGAAGTGACTTGTTGAGAAGTGTGTGACAAAGTGACCCTACTTCTCAGTTGATTTATTACCCCAGTAATCACTCAGAATGGGTTTACTGCTAGTCTTCAGTCCTCTTGAGTACAGCACAATGCATATAGCCCATGGCATTTAGTCAGGATATGGCAATGGCAAAGCTTATCTGTGGTACTGTGTTGTTTTTAATTAATTTTAATTCTAACTTTTATTTTACTTATTTGTTTATTTAGGTCACCTGAAAGGATTCTGTTCAGCATTTGGTTGCACTAACAGAAAATCCAAGAAGTCACCTTTTTTCTGTACCATCCATTATTTTTTCATATTGTCAAAAGTACTTTTACTCCACGAGTCTAGTTACTTGCATTACCCAGGTTTTAGGTCCTGGTTTTAAGGCATACATTAATGTAATAGCAACTATTAAGTGAAAGTTTGATTCAAGGCTAAATTTAACTAACATACATGTGGTCTGTTTTTGTTTCTGCAACACGTGACCTACTTAATATTCAGTTTCAGATCCACCAGTCTCTCCTCTGGGCCGATTCTGGTTCCCAAAAACCAAGATGGTGACAAGCAAAATTCTACAGTAGAGCTTTGGAACAGCACTGTGTCTCTATAAAAGAAAAAAAGTGTCAATAATACTCAGACTAGATTATTGGCAAATCAGCAATATACCTGTTGCCTCTACTCAAAGTAACTTATGAGTACTTTCAGCATTAGTGTTGTGGCGTCCTACCGCATAATGTGAAGTAAGAGGACATTAAAGGTGCCAAACATTATGCTATTTTATGGACAATTCTTTCTCTTTTAGATGCCACAAATGTTCAGACATTGATTCATAAAGTTCTCCCATGAATTTACATCTAACAAAGAAGTGAACATTTCTTTTAACAACATTTAATCAACACAGTTTTACCAAACAGACACCAGTGCATCCGTGCTGGAAATATCTAGAAGCCCCAGGTTGCTTTATTGCGTACCTGAACGCAGCATTTTAAAGGGACAAGATGACTCAGAACGGAACGGGAAGGACGTGACCAGAGAGACAGGAAAGGCAAATACCAAATAAGGAAGGTCTTATTCCACCTTATATCTCTTCCTTCTAAATCAGTCACGCTTGTTTCCTCATCTTGTTTCTTTCTTTCATTCTCATCAGCCCCATAGTTTTGTCTTTTTTTTAATTGAAATCGTACATTTGCGCGCTTAAAAGATATATTAGTAAAGAAGAAAAAGCAGCTATATAAAACAGAACCAAGATTTCATAGTATTTCATCTTTTACTCGAACACCGATGTACACTTTACTCTTTTAAGCTGAATGTGTAATCAACGGTTATCTAGATTAAGAGAGGAACCTGAAAGCAGCGTGGGAGGGGTGGACTAAAGCTCACTACTGCACACGTTTTTTAAAGGAAGTGTTGCCCTGTGACAGCAGAAGGCACATGTACTTTAAGCATGGTGCTGTGTATTTATAATAAAGGTCAGAGTAGCATCTTTCAGACCTGCTCTCTTAACATCACATGATGTTAACTTTATGAGAGCATTTCTGAAACAGCTCAGATTTTCTGCTTCACATTTATTTATTTTTTCCCCTCTTTTGCTGCTTTTTAAGACACTCGAGCCTCTTTCACCGATGACTGGATTTTTTCCCCCTAGGCTGCCTTTTTGCTGACTCACTGAGAGGCCATTAATCTTTAACTATAAGCTAACCAATTCCAGGCGACAGTCCAGCTTGCAAAGTAAGCTATAATTTTATGAAGAAATTGCTTTTGTCAGGATCAGACAAAACTTCCTTCAGATTTGTGAATATGCAGTTTTCTGAATATGAAAAAGCTCACGTTTTGAAAAGGACAAAATGTGGCTCGACTCTGAACAGGTTTGCTCCAAGTTGCGTTTCGAACACACAATGGTGCTGTTATGTTGAAACCACTGCAACTCTCTCCACATATCTAACGCAGGATCTCACGGTCCAATATCGTCATGTGACAGCACGTGAGAACAAAGGTCTCTCTGCGGCCAGACTGCAGCTGCAAAACATCTAATTCTATTTTAGTGTCATTAAAAAAAATCCTGTATTTGAGGGAACATATACAGACTCAACTGAAAACTCCTTCAAGGCGTCTTTTAGCAGGTCACACGTGGAAGAGCACTGAATGAATCATGCATGATTTGAGCATGATTTTGAGCACCTGTGGCGTGTGTTTTTGCACACGCCACAGGTGCACCTCTAGATTTTGAAATGACCAAGAAGTGTGTATAGAGAAGTGTCATTAGGAAAGCTCTATATCAGTACAACTCCATTTAAATTTAAGCATTGATTTATAGCGTGTTTCCACTTTACTTGTTAACAGGTAAATACGGATAGATTAACTAAACAGCTGTTAACTGCAACACAGGTCAACAGCACCTCAAAGTGTGGTCTTCAGAATTCTTGCGAAACAATGATGAATCAGCACCTGTCTCAGTTCAGCAAAAACTAAACCTTTACAGGTAGTTCTTGCAGGATAGTTTCATTAGACTGTTAGTTTTAACCAGCTGTTCCTAATAAACTGAAAACTTTTACAGTTTCTGTATGTGCCAGCGCTGATATAGTGAAAACCAACTTCTGATTGGCTGCCCCTTCAATTCTCACCCCAAGAATACACGGATATAAAATACTCAAGAAATGCTTACCATTCCACCAGACACGCCCCAGAGCTTTTTGTTTGTTTGTTTTAAGCTGTAACCATGTGGACCTGCACAGAACAGATGCGAAGGGCAGGGATAGTATAGAGAATCCAGCCAGCCTTCAAAATAAAAGACCCCATAGAACTTAAATGCTCAGCTTCTGAAAAGCTACCCTTGTGATTTGGAGATATGCCAAGACCAGCAGCTTCGTTAGCTACAACTCTTCAGCTCCTTAATAATTTAAATATCTCATCAGCCAATCACGTTGCAACAGTTTAGGCATGTAGACGTTGTCAAGACGAGCTGCTGAACTTCAACTGAACATCCGGATGGAGATAAAAGGTGATTTAAATTACTATGAACATGTATTTATGGTTTAAATGACCCTGAATCCTCCAATAGTTATGCTGCAATATGCATAGACTGCTGGGGGATTCCCATGATGCATTGAGTATTTCTTCTTCAGTCACCTTTATCACTCACTATGTGTTAGTAGACCTCTGCATTGAATCATACTTATTATTAAACTCTGGCTCTCTTCCACAGCATGTCTTTTAGCCTGTCTTCCTTTTCTCTCCCCTGTCACATGCCCCGCCCCTCCCTGAGCCTGGTCCTGTCAGGCGGTTTCTTCCTGTAAAAGGGAGTTTTTCCTTCCCACTGTTGCCAAAGTGCTTGTTCATAGGAGGTCATATGATTGTTGGGTTTATCGCTGTATGTATTATTGTAGGGTCTACCTTAAAATATAAAGCGCCTTGAGGCAACTGTTGTTGTGATTTGGCGCTGTATAAATAAAATAGAATTGAACTGCTTTGAATGTATTTACAGAGAATAGTCCGATAAGGAAAAAATATCCAGCGAGCATTAGTTCTCTGGGTGGAAATGGATTGGAAAAAGGCTGGTGGTTTAGCCCAGTTTGGGCATTTTAATACCAACTTGGCATAGTCTAAACACCACAGCTTACCTGAGTGTGGTTGCTGTCCATGGCCGTCTCTTAACGACCACATCTAGTTTCTTCCAACTGGATAACTCACCGTGTCATGGAGCGGAGGTGAGTGGGGCCTCAGTGCTTACACAGTTTTAAGCCGAAGATATTAAAAAGATGTCCACTCTCAGTAACATCACGCAGAGCCAAGACTGGGGAAAAAAATGAGTATGATGCTGTCTGGAGCCTAGGCTTTTCACTCACAGGAATTACTTATTTACATATGCTTTCATTATTCAAAACTTAATATGCATCCTTTACAGTGGCGCTCATATAACAGAAACAGAGAAGCACAAGTCTTCTTTCAGATCCATTTAAAAACCATGATAAATAGTTAACCCTTTAAGACCTACCATAGAACCAAGTCCGCCAGAGCTTATTTTATATTCTTACTTGCTGTAGTGCCATTTTTGGAAGCATTTCAAGTTGCTATACATCAATACAACCATTATAGCCCAAATTTTAATAATGTGTATGCATTAAGTCCACAGTAACTACATAAATTGCAAAAAAGTGCAATAAACTACAAAAAAAATTGAAAATCGTTTGTTTTTTTACATATACTTCTACTTGGAGAAATTTAAGAGGTTTATCCCTCAAAACTTTAAATACAAAAAAGTTGCAAAAAATGTAGGAAGTGTTACAAACAGCTGATCAGATCGGCAAAGCGTGTTTCTGGAATATTGTGTTTTTGTTCCTGCAAGCGCTTTTTATGCAATTTTTGCAAAGCTATATGTGGAAGGAAATCGTGACCTAGGACAAGCTGATGGCATAAGATGTAAGTACAACTCCTCCAGTTTCATATGCAAAACAAATTATTGCGCTAGCTTACGCGGTTCCGGTTCTACGGGGATTTAAAAATAGTTATGCAAAACGGAGCGTGCCCGCTCCGACCGGCTTTAAAGAGTTAAACAGTAACATGTCCTGTTGTAAAATAAGGGAAACAAGCACACACAATCAATAGTTGCACCTTTTATTATAAAAAATATTTACAAAGATGCTACAATGTTTTTGTCTTAATATAAAAAAATGCATACATTTTACAACGATAATTAGTCTTTGAAGTTCTAGCTCCCATTCAGACCAGAGTGACATCCTTCAGGAGTGTTGTGGTAAGGTATTAAGCGTGTCGTAATACTGTATTTTAGTCAATACATTTTATTTGCCTGAGTTAATCTCTTCATCACGATAAGGAACAATTTTGAAGAATGCATTTGATTTTCCACATATTTAGGAGAAAGGCAACTGTTTGCATAAAGGAATTAAAGGACATTTGATTTGTATACAGTCATTTTGAAACACATATGACAGAGCTGCATAGTAATTTGAATAGTAACCCGGTTGTTGTTATTACTAATAGTCCTTAAAAAGAAAACTTAGGAATAAATAGGTACTGCATTGGAAACGAAGGGCACAATTTGGATAAATACAATTTCATCGGGCCTCATGGTTGAATTGATAGGTCAACATGGCATGTCTGTACCTTGATAAAATAAATACAATAAATAAAACAACAATAAATTAGATGGGTTAAACACACAGAATTCTTCACTTGGAATAACAAATGAGAGAAAGAAATATGGCTTCTCGATGCAGTTATCACCCCGGGGTTTCTCCAAAATGCGTGAGGAAAAAGCTGCTTATTACTGATATTGGATCCATAATGACAGCAGAGCAGGAAAATTACTTCATTTGTCTCCTGGCTACTGTAAACTTACCAGAAATGACAACTCTTGCTCCTTGTTTGTTGACTGGCAGCAATTTTCCTGCTCTGCGTAAAGCTTTTAAGAAAATGAAAGAACAGCGCCTATAAAGTGAGACGATGCCAGTCCTGACACCTGTTACAGTCGACTATACCAAACCATGGGAAGACACCGTCTTGAGACTGGCTATTAAAATCTTAAAAACCGCTTGGGAGGGAAAAATAATAATATCAAATGATGCCTGCAAAATCCCCCAGCTGTATAATGCAAAAAATATATTTCTATATACACATACGTACATATACATAAATTCCATTCATAATTGCTCAAATCTCTAGGAAAATATGCATTGATTTATAGATTTGGATTTACAATTTGTTCTGGTTTTTGATGCATGTAGTGTGAGGAATTGTTTCTCAGTCCATGTAACAATAAATAGAACTGATGAAATGGCAGAGAATACGGCCAGAAGGAGCTAGCATGACAGAGTGAATGACGGACATAAACACCTAAATAAGAATGCATCATGGTAGTTATAAGGTAATTATCTTTGCCTTCTCACAGATATTGTTGAGTTTTGGATTTCAGAACCAAAGTGGGAAACTAACTGCTTTGCCAACTCACCAGCATAGCTTTTAAATCCCCAGATTTGTTAATTTTACCATCACAATTGTAACTGCCAATTACATTTTATTTTTTATACAAAAAGTCACAACAGCAGATGTTAACCTGCCCAAGTGGCTGTTACAGGAGACTAACTACATCTCTAATACCCCCATCCTCAAATCTACTTGGCTTGCTGTTAATTTCCCATCTTGATCCAAAACATCCAACAATCTCTATGTGTAACAATACCACATACAGAACACACACGTGTACTGTGCATAGTCTGGAAAGAGTCTGTGGCATCAGTACAGACCAGAGGAATGTTCAGAGTTTCAGGATCCCACTATGATCTCCATGATGTGGTCCAGTTCGTTCAGGTCTGACCTGCAGCTTGAGCTGGAGCTCAGGGCCGTGGGCCCATGAGAGGACAGGCTATCGAGCAGATCGTAAGGCCCCATTTTCGGGGCGCTCTGCATGCCTGTCAGCACCGTATCGAGGTCATAGTAAGACGGGTCCACGTCTGAAAACAGTTCCTCGAGCGCAGGGTCAGGGGGCGGCGCTGGGTGCTTGATCTCAAAAGTCCCAAAAACCTGCTCCCCTGTCCTGGAGTCTGCACTTAGGTGGTCCCCGTCTCCCTCCTCTCCCTCTGATACGCACTCCTCGCTGTCCTCCTCTTCTTCTTCCTCCTCGCACTCACCGTCTTCCTCTTCCTCCTCCCAGCAGGGCCCCATGCCAAAGGGACCTGCGAGGTAAGAAGCCGAGGACAGCTGAGGGGAGACGGGTGACAAAGTAGACATGGTGACATCCGTCTCCACATCTCCCTCCATGACCACCTCTTCAGAGTGGTAGCCTTCCTCCACACCGACCACTGCGTAAGGCTTTGGGCTCTGCCCTGCCTGGGCTGCTGGATCAGTCTGTCGGCACAGCACTTCAGTGGCCACCAGGCGGTCGGTGGGACACTGGGCGGCTGCGAGGGCCTGCGTCATTATCTGCCAGGTGCCATCCTGGGTCATTTCCTCCTGGATCTGCCGCACTGTGTTAGCAATTAGAACTGAACGGCAAAGGTTTGGCTCTACCAGCATGTGACAAAGTTGCAGCTTGATGAGCGACATGTCAAGCAGCGACTGCCGCTGCAGACTGTACGACGAAGACAGCATCCGAGCTGCCGCCGAAGGAGCTGCGGGGCCCTGGTCGCCACTGGAGACGGCCTCCTCCCCAGAGTCTGAGAACTTGCGCTTGGTGCCCTTCGGGAACATGTTGTCTCTCTTTTGTGAAGGCGAGGAGACAAAAAAGAAAGAAATCAGTGAGAAACACAATGGCACCACTTGCTTAAATATTAAGAAATGTGCCACACAGACAAACACAAAATGTGTACTGCTGTCAATGTCACTAGCTAAAATAGTTAAAAAGATTAAGTGCCATGTAATTAATTATGTAAATGTGTGATGTCATGAGGCTATGTGGTGTAACATTTGTGTGGACATGAGGGAGCTAGGGCTACAATCTGCTGAACTGCAGCTGTGACTTTACAAATAAACTACAGGCTTACTCTACAGTAAACAAATAATTGTTGTAGTTTTTTTCTTAAAGTTTGCTATACCTTTCCTGTTGAGAGGCACAGGCAATAGCAATGCAGCTTGGTCCCGGCTGCAACGCTTCAAGTACTTTTGTACGAGCGACAAGCAGCTTTTGTTCAGCACCATTTCTGCCCATTTTAGGCCAGTCTGAGGCAAGACTCCTGCTGGGCGGAACAACCACACTTTTAACAGACCACTGAGCCACCGAAAATAGCATGGTTACCGACTAAATGCGGACACTGCATCAAAGTAAGCACAGACTACAGAGACCTCTGTCAGAAAACAAAAACAGCACTCAAGTTAATTAGTGCATTTATTTTCTTTCCCCCACTGCCACCTGTGATCAAGAAAATCAAAATGATATCCTAATCAATAAGGGTGCTTTCAAGGGGGTAAAAGTGACAAGGATATGGAAAGTAACAGCATTTACAATTCACAGTACAATGTACCACCATGAGCCACTAATATTTACAAGGGATATCAGGTTTCCAGGTCTACGCACGCGACGCTTCAAAAACTAGCAGAACAAGATTTTCACTTTCTCTTCACTGAGGAGGGGAAGAAAAGCACAGTCAACTTCCTCATTAAATACCACTTCAACACACACATGTCTTACAGGAACAAAACAATACTCCCGCTAATGTTAAAGGCCCCTCTGACTCCCAAAAATAAATGGGATGCAAGTGAATAGGAGACTGAGCTCCAAACAGCAGCCTGTGGCATTTAATTTTCCATCAGACAGAAAAACAGTATGCGCAGTGTCCGGCTGTCTCCTCTGTGTTAAACCTGTGGGCAGGGCATTTGGGTCAATGATTCCAGTTGCTTCAAATTTCTATTTGTGATATACATTTTTTTTTAAAAGGGAAAAAAAGAAAACACAAAATTTTAAAAATCAGTACAATGAAAAACAACACTGATTCATGTTTAGCGTTAGGATTCACAGGGCACAATTCACAGAGAGGGTTGGATCACTTTACAGAAATTTCCTGTTTTTCAGGAACTAGGAATCAAAAAGAAACTACCATGCCCAAGACACTGCTGTTACTGTCATAAATCATCTCTACACCAAATTATCATTTTTATTTTAGGATGCCAGGCCAAACTAAGGCCCATAATCTGTGCAAATTACATATTTTAACATTGACACAGTGTGTAGTCAGGGGTGTTGTGCAATAGCATACTGACAAAAACTAGTAAAACAACAACCTTGTGAGTTCACATTTAATAGAAAAGTATACATCTAAATTGCTGATCAATCAGATCACCACATTTTCAAAAAGTTACAATCCATGCCAAAAGGAAAAAATAAAGAGAAGTGGCTCGTAAGTACAATTAAAGGCTTGGGAGCCTGGAGGTCTTTGAGTCCTCGTAATCATAGAATAACATTTCCTGACAGTGGACAGAATAAAGGGGGGAAAAGGTAATTTATGAAGATACCCGGAGATCTAAAATGAAAAGGGTGAGAAAACGATTACGGACGTATGTTGTCTTCTTATGTGGTGCAATAATACTGGCCCCTGTTAAATAAGAGACACTAGAGAGAACTACCTCCTTAAAGAAAAAAAAAAAAGTAGAAAAATAAAAGGAAAAAAAAAGACATTAAATAGAAACAGGAAGAACTACAACCTGAGAGACGGATCACTGCACACAGAAGAGAAAACAGTTTTGGACATGACAACTTTTTTTTTTTTTAACATTTATACTGATAATTGTTTTCGAACACCCTATAGTTTAGCATTTTTAAAGCTTAAGGATTCTACTCTGAAATTAGAATTACATTCCTGAAAACAATAAGAAAAACAGCCATTCATATATAGGTCATATATAAAATAAGACTGAAAGCGAGTTATGTCCTAACCAGTCTGATCAGTCATCTGTAGCAGGCAACATACACAGTGCGTTGTGTTTTTCCACTGTGGGACATGTAAACAACTACAATCTCATACAATCAATTCCCTAAATGTTCTTACATTTTAACCACTTAAAACACTTTCAATCAAGATAATATTGACAGATAACCTAACATGAGCACTAAATAACAACCAAACTCCTGATAATAACATCTCGATCTGCAAGTGAACATTTTTAAAAAAGATTTACTTACTTTACCAATAAGAATGTATTGATTTTAAAACCCAAAGTGATCTGCTACAGACGCTTAATTTTAATGACTGATATCGAGCTCATACTCAGTTAAATAGTATTTATTTACACCTGCACATTAATGTTGATGTATTAAACTTAGTCGCACATTTTTTAACACGATTTCACAAAAATGCTGACATATGTGGTGTTCAAAAACTTCTCACATATCAGGAAATAAGTGCGGGGGGGGGGGGAGACAATCACCTCGTGTAAATCAGTACTTTATTCTGATGCTGACATTACAGTTGTATTTACGTCAGACAGACAGTGTCACTAAACTGGATTTAAAACAGTTTAAATACATTCACTAAACTAAGTGTTTTCTACTTTGCTAGGAAGCAGAAGCCAAACAAAATTCAGCCCCGTTTTACGTCAATGGTTCTTAGCATGGCCCATCCCCCACCACTTTCACAGCCTGCCGTACTAAATGAATAAACACATTTTTAAAAAGCACTGCTTACATTTTTCCCACTTCCCTCTCAAATACATAGTGCTACCACTGCCAGTCGCCAAATTAAAACCGCTAGAATAGCTGTAAAAAGCGACGGAGAGCTTCTGGCCGTGACTACCGCATGCTTTTGTCTTTTCAGCAACAGAGCTACCGAGCGACAATGAGGCCATTTTGCGCTAGTAGCTAACAGTTAGCCGGCCGGCTATGCTACAGACGGAATTTACACTTCTGGGTTGCCGCTAGCTAGCATAAAATGTTCCGTGAAAAAAAAATGCCTCCAAGGAGGCACAAAACCCTCGGCATTCGTTTGGAAACTTCCTCTTACATAAAACGAATGCTAGCGAACGTAAAGCTAATTAGCTAAAAGCGCCCACCCACCCACAGTCCGCGGTCCTTCCTCCTTTCTAGCCAAAAACAAGAGTTTTCGCCACGGCGGGGCTGTTAAGTTCCCCAAAAACAACACACGGTCACCCGGGTGGCTGGTTAAAAACACTATCGTCGGGTGCTTCAGTAGCCGTACTCACCTCGTGTTTGTGTTAATTTAATTCCCGTCTCGGTCATAGGATCGACAGCAGAGAAAGCGGAGATCAGGTTCAGATGAGATCATTCATGCCACGGCTTCAAAAACTGAACTACCTCTGTCCTGCTGCTGCTGCGGAGCGGACGACAGGAGGGGAAGGAAGGGAGGGGGAGGGGAGCCGACAAAAGCCAGCCATATGCCTGGGATTCCTCTCTAATGATTTCTCCCTGCTTTTCTCTCCTACTAATGCTTCAACAAACAAGCCAAAGCCCGATGCTGGCTTCAAGAACAAGATGTAGAAGATCTGATGATGTTCTGGTTACTCTTTGTGTATTGACGCTGCGTTTACCGCTGGCCTTTTTAACAAGAAAAACAATCTGTGGTGAGGGGAATTATACCCAGTCATGGAAAGTGACTAAGAAACACGAATTTACTCCGATACGTGCCTAGTAACTAGTATGTATGAGGTTATCGCGACATTTAGGTGTTATGCCTTTTGTTTATAGCGAATTATTTTACTTCTGATTTCACTGTCTTTAACTGACAGTTGCAACTACCAGTTTACTGAAACATATAAAAGGCTGGCTGGCGACAAACCTTTTGGCTTTTATTGTGCAGGAAGTTAGAAATCACATATGATCTTAAGTTGTTTAACTGAATTAGTTTAATACTTTAAGAGGTAAAATGACAAAATACTTATTCAAACAAACATAAATTAGAACGAAATCCCTACAAGAGAATGCAATATTGTTTAGCAAAACATCATTTTTCTGTGTTTGTACTTTGTTAATTATCTTATAACCTTTTTACTCACTGTATGAATTATGAGCACTTACACTGTGGATTCAACCTCCAGTAATACTACAGTTCTACACTGACACAAATATCAAAACGCAACCCAGTTTATTAATAAATAATAAAAATAGAAAATGCTTAATAGAAAATTGTAACAAGAAACCGATTATTCTATTTATATAATATTAAAAAATAGTCTTAAACCACTCCTAATTTATTTATATTTTGTTAGGGAAATGGGAAATAGGTGACATGAGTTATTGAAAATTGTGCAAATACAAATATAGCTCATACAACAAAAACTGAATGTGCACAATCCTAATAAACTTAGAAGTCAATATTTGGTAAGACCACTTTTATTCTTCAGCACAGCCTAAAATCTCTTAGGCAAACTTTCTTGTGATTTCATTAAGTAGGAATGGGAATAATCAGGAATAGTTCTCCAGGCTTCTTCAAGGACACTCAAAGCTCTTCTTTGGCTGCCTATCGTTCTGTTTCCTGTAAAGATGATCCCACACTGCTTCAACAATGTTGAGGTCCAGGCTCTGGGAAGGCCAATCCAGCACTGATAGTGTTCCACAGTGCGTTGCCACCGATTTTCAATTATTCTGTAAATTGTCATACCCTCATAGCCCTTTCTTCCTGTTTCCTTCCTTAAGAATGGCTTCATGATTGTCACCCTACCATTGAGACCGTTTCTGATGAGGCTTTGGCAAACTTTAGATGGATCAAGTAAAGTGCCAGATATGTTTCTCAGGTCCTTTGTCATGTCTTTGCTGATTTTTTCCCATTTCTTTCAATCTGACACTTCTTTTTTTGTTTTCATATTCCACTTGTCTAGTTTCCTCAAATATTTTAATGTCACTTCTTTGATATGCCACCTTTTTAGCTAAAACTGCTTTTTTAATGCCTGTGATACTGTATGATACTATGGCATTTTACACTTAAAGCTGCAATGTAAAATTGGTTATGTGTATAGAAAACAGTGGCTGAGCCCATCAGTTAGATGGGTTTATATGTTTGAATTGTCGGTTTTCTTGTCAAATAATAAGTCAGGTGTTAAGCACCTTAACAAGGAATAAAACATTCTTCTGAAAGTAGTCAGGAACAAGGAGCGGACTGAAAATGACAGAAGAATTTGCTTCAGAAAGTCAGAAGAACTATTGCTCAAGACCAGTTTATGAAAATAACAAGAATGTCTGGCTTCTTGGAAGTGAAATGAGGGGTGACTCAATACTGTTGCACAGTACTGTATTTATTTATTTATTTTTAAATGAAATAATTCTTCTTTTTTAATTTGATGCCACTGAAAACTAAAGGCACCTGGTGGAACATCTCTCTATACTAATTAGGTTTGTTGGCAGCGGGTCAGTAACATGACTGGGTTTAAAAACACTGCCAAACATGCAGACTGAGCCTCTGGTAGTTGTGGTCAGAACTAACACACCACATTTTGGGTAATAGTGCATGGATCTTACCCAGTGAGGTGTAAACATGGTTTATACATGTTATGTCTGTTGAGACCGCAATAATAAAATCATTTTGCTCAACCCCGAACAGTTACTCTGCTTTATTTTGAATGGCACTGGTCCATTATGAGTCAAATTTGAATAAAGCCTTTGAATAAAGTTCAAATGGTGTCAACTGATTTAGATAGTAAAATAACAGAAACCATAGTTTTACACTTAATACATGGCAAAAAAGGTATATACTTGTTGAGTCACTGCATGCTCTGTTTTCAACAAGTCAAACAAACAAAATCCATCTAAGCTTTTTCCTTTTGGTGGTGAGGGGCACAAAAGGACTTGCTTTTGCTTATGCTCGTATTTTCTTAAAATGGTAAAGAAATCATTCTGGTGGGGTAACAAGAAGTCAGCTGGTTTCAGTAGCTGATCGAACCGCTTTTAATCCTTTGTAGTTGGGTCTAATTTAACTCAGTGCAACATTTTTTCTTATTTTCACCTTTTCTGTCTTGTTTATGCGGACAGACACTTAAAAGAAATGTCTTTGGTAATATATTGTATTGATAACCTTTGGAAATATTTCCATTCACGGGAAATTGTAATGCAATGACAGACAGATGCAAAGAACACTAAGTTTTATACTTTCCCTGTGTACTAAAGAAATCAGAGATCTGATTACAAACTGCGACAGACTGGCGACCTGTCCAGGGTGTACCCCGCCTCTCGCCCTATGACAGCTGGGATAGGCTCCAGCACCCCCTGCGACCCTGAAAAGGATAAGCGGAAGCGAATGGATGGATGATTACAAATCCATAATAAGTCCAGAAAAAGACAATAAAGTCAAGTTCAAATATGATCACATGTGATTTTCCATCTCACTAGAGATCACTTTGATAAGAACGCTGCATGAACAGTATTTTAGAATTGTGTATTTTGCTCATTGATGGTTGTTTTTTAAGCTTCTAAACTGCAGGTTTAATAAGTAGTTAAACTGCACTTTGTTTATATCTTCCCAAATCAGTAGCAGCCACATTTGGAGGCTTTTCATTAGTGTTTTTTAAGACCCTTTAATTCTGATTGGTGTAATTACCAGTAATTATCATCGCTAATGATGCTTATTACCTCTGCCTCTGGATGTTTTCATTTGCAGCAATGGTAATTAGCTTACAGTGGGGCAAAAAAGTATTTAGTCAGCCACCGATTGTGCAAGTTCCCCCACTTAAAATGATGACAGAGGTCAGTAATTTGCACCAGAGGTACACTTCAACTGTGAGAGACAGAATGTGAAAAAAAAATCCATGAATTCACATGGTAGGATTTGTAAAGAATTTATTCGTAAATCAGGGTGGAAAATAAGTATTTGGTCACCTCAAACAAGGAAAATCTCTGGCCCTCACAGACCTGTAATGTCTTCTGTAAGAAGCTTTTCTGTCCCCCACTCGTTACCTGTATGAATGGCACCTGTTTGAACTCATCATCTGTATAAAAGACACCTGTCCACAGCCTCAAACAGTCAGACTCCAAACTCCGCCATGGCCAAGACCAAAGAGCTTTCAAAAGACACCAGGAAAAGTATTGTAGACCTGCACCAGACTGGGAAGAGTGAATCTACAATAGGCAAGCAGCTTGGTGTGAAAAAATCAACTGTGGGAGCAATCATCAGAAAATGGAAGACATACAAGACCACTGATAATCTCCCTCGATCTGGGGCTCCACGCAAGATCTCATCCCGTGGGGTCAAAATGATCATGAGAACGGTGAGCAAAGATCCCAGAACCACACGGGGGGACCTGGTGAATGACCTGCAGAGAGCTGGGACCAAAGTAACAAAGGTCACCATCAGTAACACACTACAACGGCAGGGAATCAAATCCCGCAGTGCCAGACGTGTTCCGCTGCTGAAGCCAGTGCATGTCCAGGCCCGTCTGAAGTTTGCCAGAGAGCACATGGATGATACAGCAGAGGATTGGGAGAATGTCATGTGGTCAGATGAAACCAAAGTAGAACTTTTTGGTATAAACTCAACTCGTCGTGTTTGGAGGACGAAGAATACTGAGTTGCATCCCAAGAACACCATACCTACTGTGAAGCATGGGGGTGGAAACATCATGCTATGGGGCTGTTTTTCTGCCAAGGGGACAGGACGACTGATCCGTGTTAAGGACAGAATGAATGGGGCCATGTATCGTGAGATTTTGAGCCAAAACCTCCTTCCATCAGTGAGAACTTTGAAGATGAAACGAGGCTGGGTCTTCCAACATGACAATGATCCAAAACACACCGCCCGGGCAACAAAGGAGTGGCTCCGTAAGAAGCATTTGAAAGTCCTGGAGTGGCCTAGCCAGTCTCCAGACCTCAACCCCATAGAAAATCTGTGGCGGGAGTTGAAAGTCCGTGTTGCTCGGCGACAGCCCCAAAACATCACTGCTCTCGAGAAGATCTGCATGGAGGAATGGGCCAAAATACCAGCTACTGTGTGTGCAAACCTGGTAAAGACCTATAGTAAACGTTTGACCTCTGTTATTGCCAACAAAGGTTATGTTACAAAGTATTGAGTTGTATTTTTGTTATTGACCAAATACTTATTTTCCACCCTGATTTACGAATAAATTCTTTACAAATCCTACCATGTGGATTCATGGATTTTTTTTTCACATTCTGTCTCTCACAGTTGAAGTGTACCTCTGGTGCAAATTACTGACCTCTGTCATTATTTTAGGTGGGGGAACTTGCACAATCGGTGGCTGACTAAATACTTTTTTGCCCCACTGTATCTACATCCCTGTTACCAGTACCTAGACAGACTTTTAAATCCTCGAGCCTCCAACATCTAGCTACTGATCTGTAACCTTTTTGGAACAATTATTAGACTTGACACAAAAAACAGAAGGTGGGGCTACTTTTTGGATAAGACAGATAATAAGAGTTAATTTAACTTATTAGAGGATATAACTTATTATTAAGTTACATACCAAACACCAACTTTAGCAAGGTACACCTTGCTAGTCCCAGGTTAGCCCCCTTTTGCTATAAAAACTGTTTTAATTCTTCGTGGCACTAATCCAAAATGGTGCTGGAAAATTTCCTCTGAGATATTGGTGCATATTGAAGTGACAGTATCACACAGTTGCTGTTCATTTATCGGCTGCGTGTCACCACAACCACCTCTCAAAGGTGCCCTATTATCACAATTTTTGGAAGAATATTATTAACCAAAATGGATAGTTTATCTAGATTTATATATCCAGCTTACTCTTTATCAATATCAAATAAAGTTATTAAAACAATTAATAGCTTGAATTTTAATTTTATTTGGAGCAATAAGTGCCATTATATATCTAAAGATGATTTGGTTAAACCATACACTGAAGGTGGTGGAAACACAATTGACTTTGATATAATGAATGGTGTTTTGAAACTTATATGGTTAAAATCCTTCCTAAATAATCCACACTCCATTTGGTTTTTTATACCAAGTAAGGTCTTTAACACACTGGGGGGTATCGATTTTCTCCTAAAGTGTGACTTTGAAATTACTAAGCTACCTGTTAAACTCTCTGAATTCCATAAACAGGTCCTTCTTTATTGGAAAATGTTATTTAAACATGATTTCACTCCACATAATAGCCCAATTTGGAACAATTGATATATACTGACAAATAGAAAATCTATTTTTATTCAAGATTGGTTATCAAAAGGTGTTTGGGCAATTGCCCATTTTGTAGATGAGGAAGGACATGTTCTAGGACATCAAGATTTTTGCCAAAAATTTAATATCCAATGTTCTAAAAGTAAATTTAATCGGGTTATAAAATCCATTCCATTGTCACTTAAAAACATAGTTGTAAATTATATAATATATTCTGACATCTCCCCCAAGTTAAGGCAATTATATATAGATGGTTTTCAGTTTTGTGATGTTAAATGCAATAATAAGTTTCTAAGATCTTCATTAAGGAGTCTTTATTCTCCAAATTTACTTAGATGTAATTACATATTAAAAGATTTCTAAAGGGAAGAAATTGAAAGAATAAGAACTGATTACATCACCTTCCCTATTCCTCCTAAAGGGAAAGAAGTCCAATTTAAAATTTTGAATAAAATTTACCTGACAAATAGACTCCTTGGTGATAGATTCAAAATAGAAACTGGTAATTGTGTATTTTGTAAAACAGAAGAGGAGGATTGGGACCATCTATTCTTTTTATGCAATTTTATAAAAATATTTTGGTTGGATTTTCATACCTGGCTTTATTCCAGTGGGATTCAAATTACCCCATTTACCTTAAATATGATAATGTTTAGAGTGTTTTTGAAAGAAAAGAAAGCTAATTATGGTGTTAATGTGTTATTAATCTTGTGCAAACAATTTATACATAAATGTCGTTTTTTAAGACCAAACCAACACTAGCTTACTGGAAAAACAACTTAAACCTGTTGGTTAAATCTTTGACTTTAGGTAAAAAGAAAAAGGCTGCTTTTTTGTTTCCTTTGTGGAAGATTTTGACTTAGTGAGTTAATAATCTGTTTAATTATGTGACCCTATCTTTATATTTTCTGTTTCCTATATATTAAAGTTGCTAATATGTAAGGAATGTCTATTCTCTGAATGTGTAGTATATGGTGCATTTTGTTTGTATGTTAATTTTACTAATATTAAAAAAAAAAAAAGGTGCCCTATCGGATTTGTTCACTGTGGAAGCCGTTTGAGTACAGTGAACTCACTTTCACGTACAAAAAAAAACTGTTTGAGATGAGTTTTGCAGCATGGTTCATGATCCTGGTGGATGCTGCCGCCAGAAGCGGTCATAGAGTGAGGAACATGGTCAACAATACTCAGGTAGGCTGTGACTTTTACATTATGCTCAGCTGATATTAAGGGGCCCAAAGTGTGCCAATAAGTTATGCACCATGCCATTAGACCTCCAAGATGGATCCATGTATTCATGTTGTTTCTGAAAGTTGCAGCAGAAATCGAGAGTCATCGGACCAGGCAGGATTTTTCCAATCTTTAATTGTGCATTGTTGATGCGCCTGTGTGAACTGTAGCCTGAGTTTGCTGTTCTTGCTGCTATGAAATTTATGAAATATTCAGTCTGTGTCTACATGCCTAAATGCATTGAGTTGCTCTGTGATTAGATAGCCATGTTACTGAGCAGCTGAATGGTAAATGGCCTGTATTTATATAGCGCTTTTCTAGTCCCTAAGGACCCCAAAGCGCTTTACACATCCAGTCATCCACCCATTCACACACACATTCACACACTGGTGATGGCAAGCTACATTGTAGCCACAGCCACCCTGGGGCGCACTGACAGAGGCGAGGCTGTCGGACACTGGCGCCACCGGGCCCTCTGACCACCACCAGTGGTCAACGGGTGAAGTGTCTGGTGAGTGGACACCAGCCATTTTTTTTTAACTCACAGCAAAGGGAACATACCTAAATAAAAGCTCATGCTATACTCACTCAAACTCTAGGTGAGAATCTGCTGACATGGACTTAATCCCTCACGGTCTTCCACTCATTTTTATAATCACTGTCTAATATCACAGGTTTTTACTTCAAGATATGTAAAATGTTTAGGCCATGCCATCAGAAGTTTCACTAAGAGTTGTTTTCATAATTAATCAGTTATTTTGTCCAAAAATTGCCCCATAGCTGTGAAAAGTCTCCATTTTCATAAACCTGAGGGTGAGGCCTTAATTTGTCTTCCCCTTGCAAACAGCCAAGAACAGACAAAAGAAGTACATCCTTAAAATTAAAAACAAAAACAATGGAACATTTACAAATTTTGTGTGGTTGGTTTAAAAAAAAATGCTTGTAAAAGTAATTTGTATGAGTAGTTCATGTGAGCCTGGCAGAATGAAGCGTTTCTTTAGGAAAAAACAAACATTTGAAATGGAAAATAAAAACAAGTCTTTTCAAAGTTCATCTATCTGTGTATGTATTTACTTAGTTATTTGCTTACTTACTTATTTTTATTTTTGTAGTTCCAGAAGTCTGCATTCCTAACGCGGAACTATTCTTCAGACTTCCGGCAAAGGGGGGACATTTTTTACCTCCTTCCACAACGTTCCGTTTCCAGCATTTTCTGTGCTCGGCGAGTAAACGCAGGAGCACCGCTTGAGAGCCCGCAGCAGCCAGAGGCTTCTAGAAACAGCGTGCGCATCGGTGGATAGTCACCGGCAGACACCGGCTTTCTGCTTTTAACATTACACAGTTAAACGTTTCTTATTATTTATTCAACAAAATGGCGAAGTGGGGAGAAGGAGACCCTCGTTGGATTGTAGAGGAGAGAGCTGATGCGACTAATGTCAACAATTGGCATTGGTAAGATCTAATGAAAGGACATTGGTTTTTAGCTGTTAGCCTAATGCTAACACGACACACCGAGCTCATGTTAGTATCAAACTGTAGTTTATATGTTTAGATTTGGATCAAGTAAGGTTAGGTCATTATTTTGTCTGTAGCCGGCCTCAAGTATTGAGGTATATAAAAGTTTGAAACAATTAGGCGAGCTAACATTGCAGGCGTTCTTAAGTTAGCTTCGCCTGTAGCTAGCCGCTGAAGCTTCAAATGCATGTGTAACGGCTTTTAACATCAGTAGCGTTAAAATGCAGCATGACTAATTGTATCTACTGCAGTATTCTGGTGTAGTAACAAGCTTTATAGTCTCTCGCATTTGGTAAGTTTACGATTACCAATGTTTCATCGGTTGCACCAGAACACGTGTGGTAGCCCCAATTACAACGTGACTGCATTTTTTTATAACTGCCCTACGCAAAATAATACGAATGAATTCATAGTTTGTAAATAT
This sequence comes from Copadichromis virginalis, assembly GCF_057382275.1. Classification (NCBI taxonomy): domain Eukaryota; kingdom Metazoa; phylum Chordata; class Actinopteri; order Cichliformes; family Cichlidae; genus Copadichromis; species Copadichromis virginalis. The sequence goes on from NC_140636.1 coordinate 10,863,833, forward strand.
GGCATTTGTTCGTCTTCTGTAATGATCCCGGAGCATTTGATTACTGGCTTTTCTCTGTAGCAGCCATACTAAAGGGGCGCTGTCACCAGTCAACTAGAATGTGGTTCTCAGATTTGTCACTTAAGCCGGTCTGTGCCCACCTTCCAGCTGTGGTGACCTCCTAAAATACATTTGTATCTAGCAGAGGATTAGAAAGCTGATGTCAGAGGCCATCTGACTGGGTGATCCAATTGTGACGTCCTGAGTAGTTACCAGTAATGTACACTTTACAACTGTACACAACAACTGTACACAGTTGTTGTTGGGTGTTTTTTGTTTGATCTCCCCCTTTTGTGTTATGAAGATAAAGAACCCTTCCCACTATATATTGTTTTTAACACATTTAACTAGTGCATAATGAGTGGCCATATAGGGTGAATCTGATTCAGTCATGTGAGGAGAGGTTCCAGTAGGAAAGGCATCCGGTGTAAAGCCTCTGCCAAATTAAACATGTGGAGCTTCCCGCTGTGGCAACTCCTTGTGAATAAGAGAGCAGATCCAAGTACCATGATCTTCCTCTTGCTAGTTTACAATTGATGTGACTGAGCAGGTAAATCTTGGCCAGTCTAGCCTCACATTTGCCAAACGACCAGTGTCAAACAGACATATGTTTGATGACATGTCAGTGCATCTCATGTTTGGGATTCAGAAAACAAATTTCCCAGTTGAGTATGACTGCAAACACTTTGAAAATACATTGAGAAGAAGGCTTGTAAAGTGCACAATCCTTAGTTAAGGTGTTGGGGTTTTTTGTTCCCTGTTCGGATGTGCTCACTTATCTTTGTGGTCTCTGCTGGACTTTGCAGGACGGAAAGAGATGCAACAAACTGGTCATCAGATAAGTTAAAATCTCTGCTTCTTGGATTGAGCGTGGAGAATGAGGAGGGAACGTGTGAAGTGACAGAAGTCAGCAAGGTGGAAGGAGAGGCCTCGATTAATAACCGCAAAGGGAAACTTATTTTCTTTTATGAGTGGAACGTGAAAGCTACTTGGACTGGTAAGTAGAAAACTAGCATTATTGTTTGTTTCATTTAAGGCAGTAGTTTGGTTTTAATTGTATCTCTGAAACTGGTCGTTTGGCTGCTAACAGTGGCAGTTACCGTCATTGCTTCCAGACTATAATTTAGCAGGTACTGAGACTTAATCAGCATTGTGCCAGCTTGTTTGCAAACATCTTGAATGCAGGGCACGATCTCTTATATGGTGAAGTTTTACAGCTCAGCCTTTAACAGGTAGATTTTTATATCTAATAGGGGGAAAAAGCTTCAGTGGCTTATAGAGAAGAGTGACTGAGCTAATATGTTGCATTTTTATTATCGTTACTAAAATAGGAGGCAGGTTTGAAGAGGCTTTGAATCTTTGCTGACATGTTTATTCTTTTTTGTTTGAACAGGAAAGTCAAAAGCAGGAGTCGAGTATAAAGGAACAATTGAAGTTCCAAACCTGTCTGATGAAAATGACATGGAGGATCTTGATGTAAGTTTCACCAAAGCACATGTGCACACTGATTCAGGCTGGCTGGAAGGTGGAGGAAGAGTTTACCGAGTTTACTTTCCTGTGTCGTGTCCAGATTTCTGTATCGTTGAACAAAGATGAACCCGACACGCTGCTGATGAACCTGATGAAAACGAAAGGAGTGGATAAATTCCGCGACGCATTGCAGAGCTACGTTGGGTTCTTAAAAACAGGTGAGCTAACGAACAGCAAATTTCTCCCAGAGCCTAATTGCTGAACACATTGAGATTATGCATGATTGTAAATCGTTAAACTCTTTTTGGGTAGAATTTGCGTTAAGAGTTTGCCAGATTCAGTTTAGGTCAAAGAAAAGGGTCAAATGCTTACCGTATTTTCCGGACTACAAAGCGCACCTGTATATTAGCCGCACAAGCTAAAATCAGGGGAAAATCCTGTTTTGTACATACATTAGCCGCACCTGACTAAAGGCCGCAGGTGTTTCAATGTTGACTTATCATATGTAAGAGAATATGCACAAAGGGAATTGTCAGGAAAGAGATGGCTGTTTGGAGACACACCCCTTTTATTAATATTTTGAAAAACAAGTTAGGGGTACATATTTGCATAACTTTTTAGGGTATATCAGAATCAGAATCAGAATACTTTATTGATCCCTGGGGGAAATTATTTTTTGTATATGTACAAGTACCGGTAATTACAAGTACAAAACATGTACTGTGCTTCATAAATGAGTAACAAATGTAGTACATAACAGTAACCTACAGCACACCAGAAAAATAGATTCAGCCTACCTTTTAGGCTCAGGTGCAGTGACACGGCTTTAACAAGAAGAAAAGTCAGTCATTCACCACCATCTTTCTCTTCTTCCTGCGCACTAAAACCACCAAAGTCCTCTTCTCCAATGTCGGATACGAACAGGCTCAGGATGGCTACGTCATCCACTCTCAGCTTCTCTCCTTCGTTGTCACTTTCAAAACCAAAGAAATCCTCGTTGTCAGTGTCAGAGTCGAACACCCTCTGAAGGGCCGTGGCGGTGTCCTCCTCTCCATCATGCAGCAGTCCAGCCCTTCGAAATCTGTTGGTGATCGTGGATGTTTTCACACTTTTCCACGCTGTCAGAATCCACCGGTGGAGCATAACTTGCTTTTCGCAAGTTAATCGCCGCTCATCATCCACGCCTCCAGCTGAACGCGTAGTGCTACTTTGAAGTTTGTTTTTCGCGCTACTTCGTACGGCACTACGTTGCCTGGCGGATGGACATGTGACCAACATACCACTCTTGAACCCCGATACTGTGTGTCTGATCACATGCCCTTCCGCCAGGCAACGTAGTGCCGTACAAGAGCGGAACAAACAAAACAAATCGTCTTACGATATCACAAAAATCACGGACAATCCATAGAAAAGCCGCACCTGACTAAAAGCCGCAGGGTTCAAAGCTTGTGCAAAAAGTAGCGGCTTATAGCCCGAAAATTGCGGTATATTTATACAAATTCTTCTTTCTTTTTTTTAATTGCAGAATTCACACAGGGGATGATCCTACCCACAGCCAATGGTGTGGCCAAACCACAGTCCACATCACAGTCCAAAGCTAAGCTGGATAAAACTGAGGTTGGTGCACATCAATCACATAGTAAAGATTTTGGACTTTGACACTCACTTTGTCCCCATTTTATTTACTCTGATACCCGAAGCAGTGTTAAGCCTGCTTTCTGTGGTTAAATTCCCACCATTCAGTTGTTGTTCATGTCAGATTACGTGGAAGGTTTAAAGCAGTTTCTAGTTACGTCAAAAATTATGACGTTTCTGCAGAAGTCTAAACCAGGCTTTAGTTAAGGCACATAAACTGATCCGTGCTCACCAGACTTCTATGCTTGTGTGGAACAGATTTCCTCCTCTGCCAGCACAGCCACTCCCGTCAACACCGGCGTCAAGATCCCCACCTGTAAATTTACACTGAAAGAAACGTTTCTCACCTCACCAGCTGAACTCTACAGGGTCTTTCTGAACAGAGAGGTGAGCCTCAGCTGTGTGTTTGATTGGAAACCCAGGCTGTGGTTGTGTCTTGTTAAGTCTTTCAGTAAAAATGGACTTTGCTTCTTTTGATTTTGGGGCTTCTTGTCAATAAACAGATGGTTCAGGCGTTCACGCGTGGTTCAGCCACAGTGGATGGAGAGAAGGGCGGAAAGTTTCGTCTGCTAGATGGAAATATTCTGGGCGAGTTCACAGAGCTGGTGAGTCTGATCTATGACATTTAAAAATAAGCATTTGTGTATATGAATCATTTACTTGACTGTACTGCACCACATTAACGTCACTTTACCTGAGTAAATTCTAACAAGTCCTCTTGCTTTCAGGTTCCAGATGAGAAAATAGTTATGAAGTGGCGGTATAACACCTGGCCCTGTGGTAGGTTTCTATTTTTCAGTATGTGGGAACAGTGCTTACTATCATACAACAAACTGGACCATTTAAATTCAAATTTGAAAAAAAAATGTACTAGTATAGATGAATTCAAACACATAAACTGTGAAATAATAATTGCACAGCAGTGGTTTGTGTTATGGCTCAATAAAAAGGTCAGCTTTTCATTCACCTACTATAATTTTATCCTCATCTGTAGCTCACTTCAGGGTCAAAAATTATCTCCTCGGATCTCTCTTCCTTTTATGCTATCGTGCTTTTATAGTTAAAAGTATGGATTTTTTTTTTTTTTTGCCACAGAGCACTACGCCACGATCACAATGACGTTCTTGGACCGGAGCAGCGAGACAGAGCTGAAGGTGGAGTATCGAGGCGTCCCAAACAGCCAGGAGGAGCAGACGAAAGAGGGCTGGAAGAGATACTACTTCGAATCTATTAAACAGACATTTGGCTACGGAGCACGGCTCTTCTGAAAACTGTGTACTGTAGTGCTGTTTTGTTTTGGTTTTCTTTCCTGTTTTGGATTTTTAATCTTTTGTCCTTCGATCTCTGGCACATCCGACTGTAAACTCAGAGCACGACTTAACAGAAGAGACAGCATAAGTGAGGCCAATCCATCACCTCTCTGTGTGTAAATGTTTTCTTTTCTGAGCATATTTAAAATCAATCTTTGTTTTTGTTCCCCCTCCTTCAGTATTTGGATCAGTTGTTCAAAGGAGAATGAATGGACCGTGCCTTTGGGACTCGGGATAAATAATGGATTGAATAAAACAAAGGGATCTATCGCACCACTACTTCAAATTGGCCTCTACGTCTATAAATATGTAATTATTGCAGGAGATAAACAGAAATGTTTTCTTTTATTTGAAAAACAATGTTTAAAAAATGAATGTTTATTTTTTACTTGTATTGCTCATTTTGAGTCATTGTAGTGAAGATGCATGTTTTCATTCCAAACTGCCCCCCATGTGGAAGAATGACGTCCGATCACCTGCAGCGGAGCAGGACTGTACTCCAGCTTGTTCCTCTGAGACTAGATTGGATGCTCATTACAAGTGTAGCGTCTGTCAGCGTGGATCAGCAGGAGGAACGTTAGCGAACCTCATCAGTGCTGGGACATGGAAACAGTCTCACCTCCTCATGCAGGTCACTGCGTAGCAACTGAAGAGAGATGTTTTTGCTTTATTTGGTTTCAAAATGTTAAAAAAAAAAAAAAATCCAGTAAAAATAACCTTTCAGAACAGAGTGCATCTATTTATTCCTCATTTCACGCCATCACAGTGTAAAAAGGTTAGTTTACTGGAATAAACCAATCCCTATATGCTTGCGACTTGTTTTTATTCAACTTCTTTACATTCGAACTATCTGGAGATTCCAATTATTTATTTACATAAGTTATTTATTTTCATATATGCAAAAATCTTTAAAACTTTTAATTTACAAGTGCTCTAAAAATAGACACCACAAAGGCCACTATTTCTTAAAATAAGCACTTAGTTTGGTTTTAAAGATTGCTGCACATCCTACCGGAAAACAAAAACAAGCAAAAAATAAAGTAATACACTGAAAGCATCTAATTTGTATCAAAGAATATACATCTTCAAAATACAGTAAAAAAAAAAAGAGCTGCACACTGTCTAAAAGTGTTCCAGAATAATCTCAAAACTCAATATTGTAATCTAAATAGCATCATTATTCAAGCATGTACTGCTCTACAAACACAATTTCCTAATCAGCAAGAAGGAAAAAAAAAATCTACAACTCAGTGCAAACTTCCACAAAAGATTCAAGTGATCCTAAAATATATCTGCTCCAAACAAAGATCCCTTATCCTCCCAAGAAAAGGAACTCTTTATTTACCCAAAAGCTGGACTTGAGCTAACGAAACAACTTGTATGTAGACGTCAGCTGAAGTATTGCGATTACTTAGCCTCACTTATTTGTGACCAAAATCCAGGACAGCAGAGACAAAAGACAAATGTAAGGAGACATAATGAAATGAGGCGCTGCTGTGACTTCACAGCGGCTTCCGCTGGTTGCACAGTCATAAGCAGATGTAGAGCTCCGACTCCTGGAAGGAGGAGAGGAAATGATTGACTAACTGAAACAAGAAGGGGTATTAACATGTCCGCAAAGTTCATAAGCTCTTAGTAACCAAGGTAACTGATAAGAATTTGTTCTCCGTCTTCACCCTTTCACCCACGGATCACCACAACCGTTCTCTAGACAAGACAAACACTGCTGAGGTAAGAAGTACTCTACACTTTTTCAGAGTAAAATTATCACTATGGCCTCAAGGGGGCGCTGCTGCAGCTTTTAGCATGCAACACAAAAGTGTCCACTACTGCTTGAGTGCCAGAAACACAAGTACACACATTCTGAGAGCTGATTGGTTCGGTTCGCATGTTAGTTGGAGTAAGATTTTGTTTTTAGTTACTACGTACGCTGGCACTCGAGTCGTTGTCAAGTGAGTCGAGGCTACCTTGCGGAGCCATTTCCTCCACTTCAGGTGGTTTTTTAACAGAAACTTCATGCTGTTTGTTCCTTGAAACAAAGAAAAGGTCAATTATCATAAGAATTTAATAATGTTGAGGGCATTTGGAGGCTTTTTAAGAAGGAATTAGTTACATTGACATTAAAGGTACACTCTCTACCTGTATAAAGGCCACATACTCATGCTTCTGTTGTCCTTCTGGCTTGTAGGCGTGGTTTGTGCTACCAAGTCTTTGAGAAAATGGAAGAGCTTTTCTGACTCTATGCATTGCTTCCTATAAAAGCACAAAATGTAATACATTATATGCCAACTTTTCATATACATGCATGTGAACGACATGCTAAAGAGAAAAAAAAGCAAACAAACTGACAGTATATTGATTTCATTTGCTTTTTTTGTTAAATATTCAATTTATTTTATTGGGGATAACTAATGTTAAGAGCCTAGGAACTGTTTTAAAAACAACAGCATACAGTATTCTTGATTCTTGAGCCACCGCTGATTCTTTATATTAAAAAAAACAGACTTTTCTTATAATTTCTTATAAAATGGTCCAGAACAATAACTCCCCAAGCTTTCTGAAGGTCTTTCAAAGTTTTTCTTCAAACATTGGCCTCTTTTTCCACTAACTTTCAGTCCAGTCCTTGTACCTGAATATTTTTATAGGAATGGTTTTTGTTTATGCTACTTAACATTGACCTATGAACCTTAAAAGGCCACGTAACTAAAGTAAGACGACCCATTTTGGTCTCATCCTTAACAAATAGGGTGGGGGGGGGGGGGGGTGGGGGTCATTAAAGACCTGGCACAGGACCTAAAAGCTGCATTTGAACCTTCAATTGATCCATCTCTGTTTCGCTCAAGCCTCATCAGAAATGATCTCAGTGGAATGGTGGCTGTCAAGAAGCCATTAGTAAGGAAGGGAAACAGAGGAAAAAGGCTGAGGTATGCCAAAATATACAAAAACACGACTGAAAATCAGAGGCAACAATGGCAAAATGACACAACATTTGAAATTTTTGGTTCAAATTGTTGTGAAGCAATATGGAAGAGTTCAGGAGAAAGGCACAACATGTCTGTTTGCAGCCATCTGTAAAACATGGTAGAGGTTCTGCCAAGTTTGAAAAGCAATGCCAGCATCACTGGCTGCAGGATCATGTGATCCCCAGCATCACTGGCTACCAACACATGACGCTACCATCAGATTTTGATCCACCATGCAAAAACAAAGTATCTAATTGGCAGAATTTCATTTGTCAGCATGACCATACACACTTCCAATGCAGTAAAAGCATACATGGACAGAAAAAACACACAGTGGGACAATATCAGTCATGGATTGGCCTCCCAAGACTCTGGACCTCAAAATCAGTGAAGCAATCTTGGATTGTCATCACAGAGATCACAACAAAAGGCAGCCAACATCGAAAGAAGAGCTTTGAATGTCCTTCAAAAATCCTGGAGAACTATTCCCACTTAATGAAATGACAAGACGGAGATTTCAGGCTGTGTTGAAGAATGAAGGTCCTCGTACCAAATATCGATTTTCATGGTTGTTAAAAATGTACAAACTCTATGTTTTATAAGTATGTCGGTGCATGTTTCAATAAATCGCTGCATCTATTTTCCATTTTCCTAGCAAAGTATAAAGAAGTAAGAGGTGGATCAAGATTGTTGCACAGTACTGTAACCTGTTCAGTCATTTTTTTAGTTGAAATTTGTGAGGAACCTCGTGCGTAGTAAGTCTGAGTGAATGCTGTCATATTCAGTTAGATATGAACAAGATTATAATTGCACGTATGTCTTCTTCATCTTCACAAAAGACAGTTTGCACGCCTGCAGCAGTCGAAGGTGCGCATAGATCTCGTGAAAATATCTGCCTCACTTACACTCATAATATTTCTCTTCCAGTGTGAAACCCTAAAGCACTGCTTTCAGAGATGAGGACAGAAAGTGAAACAGGTCATGTGAACCAGACTCACTGACAATAGGAGCTGGCTTTAGTTTATTGCTTCCAGCTGTTTTTGGAAGTCTTTCATCTAAATGTTCTTCTGTGAGCATAGAGTGTTGCATGCATTTACGCACAGGGCACAACACTGCTGATTTCATTAATTACGTCTACATATACCATCATTTTAGCATCTTGGTTGGATTAGTCTTGATTAATTCATAATCTCATATACTTGAGCTCAAATAACAAAGTCTTACTTACATGTGAGCCACAGACACAACAGCGCTGAGCTTGGACTCTGTAATCACGCAGGTTTTGGTCAGCAGAGACTTCAGGAATATCTCCAAGGCCCGAGCTTATTGATGCAGTATGGGATTTCACAGCTCTACAACACTTTCAGCATGTATTACATACTTGCTTTGACATAATACAGTTACCATTTAACACTAGCTAACATCAAATATCCACACCATCACAGCAGAAAACAGTTCCTATCACCTGGAGGGATGTATCTTAGTGCAATAAACTGAACAATTTATTGTTGAGCCATTGTGTGTATTCGCTTTAATCAGCCTAAATTAATGTTTAATTCAGTCTAACCAATATCCAATACCTAAAACAACAAGATTCATTAGGACAGTTTATTTATTTTGCTAAGCGATTGGCACTTGAACGCAACTGACTTTAACTCCCAGCAAGTGCCTCAGGAGAAGCTGGAAGAAGATGCTGCTTCGGCAACTCATAAAGGATACATATGATTACAGGAACTGCCATCGCCATCCGGCCCACCTCAGCGTCCTTCTGCATGATTTTTCTGATGCGCCTCTGGCAACAATATCAAAGAGTTTACAGCTGTTCAAGCAAATGGAAGTTACGGTGCATTGAGGAGCACTGAGTAAACTGCATGTAACTGATGAAATAACTGTTAATAGCAGCTGAAGGTGGGTTTTTTTAATGGTTCATATGTGAAAAACAATGTGTGACATGTATGTACCAACTATTTATACTACAAAATAGGCCTACATACATTTCATTAAAAAGGAAAACAAGTTTCCCAACCACAACATAAAAAATGGAAGGAACAGAAAGCACAACGTCCTGCAAACTCGTATTCATTGAAAAAACATCGAAACACCTTATATAATGGTACCGTTTTTTGTTGTTGTTTTTTAACGAGTAAGTAATTTAGCCTAGTAGAGCTAAAGCATTTTTATTAACATATCTCCTAGTTTGCTAGGCTAGCTCGCTAATAAACATGATTTCCAGCAGTCTTTGAATGCAACAGTTGTCACACGACTACAGTTACCCGTTAGCTCGTTTGGCAGCTTTAATTTTCCACATTATTCCACATTTACTCACAGCAGGGAAGCGTACGTTATATCTTCTCTTCTGTCCGGACATTTTCGTCGCTTTAATCCGCGCCGCTCGAACACAGTTTTCATATTTTTACCGCAAATCGCTGCTTCGTCCATATGTTTACCTTCAGCAGGAAGAACCCCGCAAAAAATGCCCCAGAAAAGAAAAAACACACACCTGAGGTCAACCTGTCCTGACCCCGACAATGACGTCATCACACTGGCGCGTTAACAACTCGTGCTAAAAATGGTTTTAAAAAAATTCAAAACGTTAACTATTTAGGACTTCAGATACCATTGATGTCAGTTCAAATGTATTTATATAGTACCAGTTCACAACAACATTCTCAGCAAGACGCTTTACGTTGTCAGGTAAAGACCTTACAATATTAGAAACAAAGTCCAATAATCAGATGGCCCCCTATGAGCAAGCTCTTGGCGACAGTGGGAAGGAAAAACTCATTTTTAAAAGCACAAAACCTCCAGCAGAACCAGGTTCAGGGGTTGGGGTGATTGGAAAGAGATAAGAGCAGCGTGAGACAGGACAAAACACACACATGGGAGAAAAAGCCCGAGTTTAATCATCGCTAATGATCAAATTCAATCGAGTTGGATAAACACTTGGAGAGGGAAGAAAGACAAATAAAGTAGAAACACTCAATCCATGGGATATGGGAAGGCCTCAGCAGCCTAGGCCTATTCCAGTATAATCAAGAGATGGTTCAGGGTCACCTTATCCAACACTAATTATAATCTTTATCAAAAACCAAAATTTTAAGCCTAACCTTAAAAGTAGAGAGGGTGTCCAAAAAGTCCAAACTGGAAGCTGGTTCAACAGAAGAGGGCCTGAAAGCTGCCTCTGTCAGGATAATGGGACAAATGTATAATGGGACAAATGACACCTAAAGGACATATCCTGTCAGCAATAACTCCAACATTCCTCACAATGTTACTGTTACTTAACATAGCCATTATTTGATTTATATTGGAATTCATCTATTTATTCATTAATATTACCTACAGCTAACATGACAAATTAAAAAATAAAAGCATGTCCTATAGGCTGCTTTTCAGATTTTGCAGCATTTAGGCCATATATAGGGCCCTCCCCTGCACCACTATGTGCAATTAAAAAAATGAGTGGATGTATGAATTTTGCATTTACTATATTACTGCATGAAAACATCCACATTAATCATGTTAAGTACACAAATAAAGAAATACATATTATTAAATAAGAAGATTTCAAGTTTTTCTGTTGTGGCCACAGGATATTTTTAACACTGAAAGTCCTCTTACATAAGTTCACATTTTAAAGCTGGCCATTTTGCTTTTTTAATACTTCACACAGTTTTTGTTTGCATTCACGCACCATCTGCTGGACTGAAGACCACCCGGAAAACACGGATGTTTTCATTTGCTTGCGGTGACATATTGATCTTCAGCAGAGTATCACTCTGTCTGGACCACTCTGGCTTCACTAATGACTGCAAAGGTTAATCAGATAAGGTTAATCAGTACTCACTGAAAAAGATTATGTAAGACTAATAAAGCATCGACACCAGCAGGATAACTGTTATCTTTACTTTATGCATGCATGTTCTTTTTTTAAACATATTTGTGCCGACTGGTGGTAATTGGTGCATTTTTCATTAACACTTCTAGTCTCAACTAGTTTAGATTTTAACCATTTATAACCTGGGACATTTTTTTTCATGTAGCACCTTTATGGAAAAGGAGAAAAATATAACCAGCCATTATTTCAATTCAAATATATCAACGGGATTTTGGAATAAAAGCATCTTTCTGCTTCTAAGCATTTTATTTGTAGTACTTTTCTTACATACAATTTTAGATCATAAGAATATAAAGGTTAAGTAAGGGATGTCAAACTCATTTTAGATCATGGGCCACACACAGTACAGTCAGCCCACTTTGAGTTTGAACGAGTGAAACTCACCTTTCTGTCAGTGTAAAGAAGTTTAAATACACATTTAATCCCTGACATAGATTATATAAGAAAAAGTGCAATTTCAGCTGTAAATCTAAGTGCTATCGAAATGACAAAGAAATGCTGCTGAAGTAAATGAAAGAAATTACACAACTCTTTTGCAAAATTACAGAAACTTCATGGTAGCTCATTGCCCAGAAAGATTTTTTAATGTAAACTCATTGTAAATAAGAAAAAAGAAAAGAAAAAAGAATTGTAGGTATTGAAAAAACAGGAATGTTGTTTATTTATTACTTTGGTATATTATGAATTGCCATGTGTGAGATCTTTATCAGAGAAAAGTTGTAAAAGGTATGAAAATACAGTTAAAAGTCCAAAGTTTATGCCCTCCTTTACAGTTTTTGACTCTATCCAATGGGCCAGATTCCTGAGCCAATTCTGGCCCCCGGGCCTTATGTTTCACACCCCTGGTTTAGGCCGTCTGCAGTCAAACAAATAAATCCAATTTTCTGCTGATGTGACTGCCTCGCCATTAATGAGTGAACTAAAAAAAACTTAAAATAATATTCACTGCATCTTGATGCATTCTCAATCATCCAGGTAAGTAAATCTCCAAAAGCTGATTCTGTTCATCTGGACGTAGCGTGCAGATAACGCTACGTCCAGATGAACAGAATCAACTTTTGGAGAATATTCACTGCATTCTTATAAAATAACATTGCCCCTCAGCCCATAAAATGCCCTACAACCTGGCATGTTGCAGACCTGGGAGTGATTTTCTGCTGAGACGTGCAGATAAATATCTCAACCCTAATTCAGGAAGTGTGGCCTAACAACATTAAAATCAGTTACACTGCCTGATAAAGGTGCATGGCATTGAATATTTATGTGTGGTGGTTGTGGGGAGAGCAAACAAAACAGCCTCCAGTGTGTTTGAGGGGGAGTTTTGAACTTAAGAATCTTGCAGGTGGGGATCTGAGTTTTTGTTTCCCCTCAAGGAATCAACTCGAGTCTTTCCACAGAGAGGAATTTACAGCCACTGTAACTGTAACACTGACTATACAAGAGAGGGAAAAGAAGAGAAATAAACCCAGCCCTGCCAGGACCATGACAAATAGTAATATCTGGCATATTTAGCCAGCTTAGAGTGCTGAGTTCATTATACATTCATAGCACATCATAACAGAATGGAAAAAGTAGTGTTATGTAACGCCACCTGGTGGACAGCTTTTGTGTAGAATAAAGACTCGACAGAGGGATTGGAATCCCACAACTCTGAGTTTTGTTCACTTGAAAAGTTGTAGTACTCGAGACACAAACGAGAGAAATAAAAAAAAAAAGCCTTCTGTGTTGGTTTGCAGGTCCCTGACACGTGGAGCTCAGTCAGTGCATCTTGGAGCATCAGGCCAGTCTACCCGGCCCATTCAGAGGTGGCTATCTTAGTCCTTTCACATTTCTCAGATTGCACATACTGGATTCCTCTCCTTGACTCCTATCCTTAACCCCCTTTGTACTTCCCACCAGTGATGCAGGCAGAGGAGAGAGGGGTGGAGTCAGCAGGCCTTTGACAAAATAAGAGCACCTCTCTTCAACGCTTCATTTTAAAGCAATTTCAGGTAAATATGATCTTTGGCTCAACTGCATTATAACTTATTGTCGTTGTTTTTTATTTTATTAGCCCAACTACATCTGCATTTTATGATGTAGCAATGTTAATAGGGTGTTATATTTTCTGGGCAACTTTCAATTCAATTCACAGCACAGTGCAATTAGAAAAGACATGACACTTTTTATTAATGCACACAGAAACAGTGAAGGGCAGACAGATTGGTCATGCTACATAATTGAAACAACATCTGTGTGCTAGACTTCGTTCATACACTGAAGGTGAAAACGCTTCTGAAGAGAGTGCATTCATACGTCCTGTGTTACAGCTCCTCCTGCATCGTCTTTTTCCTCTTTCCAGGTGATGAGTATGCAAAAATCAGGAAATGTGAACGCAAGGCCTTAACTTTTGCTCACTTTCAATCCACCAAGATCCGTGTTAGCAGTTCAGTTGGTTTCTAACTTATTAATTTAGTTTTATATCATCTAGCCACTAGAAGCAAAGCTAGAAGTGTCTTACCTGGGCTAAGGAGAAAAAGAACTGGAATTCATTTCAAGGCTGTGGAAAGAGTGGAGAGGCTGAAAATGCAACCTGTTTGAAGTCCAGTGTAAAGTTTCCACACTCTGTGATGATTTGGGGTACTGTGTCAATTGCTTGATGCTGGTGATGGTTGGTCCATTGTGTTTTATAAAGTCCAAACTCAAAACTGCCGTCAACCAGAAGATCTTAGAACACTTTGCAGCTGCCCACAGAGCCAAAACTAAATAGCCAAACGGTTTGCCGATGATGCTGTTACTGCCAATAGAGAAACTGTTGTGCATTGAGAGGAATATGAGAAATGCCCAACCAATAATACAACTGAGCTGAGGGCCACTATCAACTGTCCCCATGTCACACCACACTGATGTAGTAATGCATAGTAAAGCAGCCCCAACCAAAGATTATGTGTATGCAGAAGAGCATCTCTGAATGTACAACATGTAAAACCTTGAAGCAGATGGCCTACAGCAGCAGAAGACCACACGGGAAACCACTCCTGTCACACAAGAACAAGTTTTGACTTCTGCTGCAATATTCACATGGTAGGCTCAGAAATTAGGCATTTACAGCATTTCATCCTGCAGCAGTGGTTCTGACTGATGGTGATATGGTGGTGTGTGCATTTTTGAGCTCCTTAATACCAACTGGACATTGCTTAAGTGCCACAGCCCAAGTTTTGCTGCTGAGCATTTCCGTCCCTTTATGACCACAGTGTCTCATCTTCTGATGCCTGCTTCCAGCATGTTAATATGCCATATCACAAAGCCCAGATGATTTCAAAGGGGTTTCTTGATCATGACAATGAGTTTACTGTAATCAAATGGCCTCCACAGTCACCTGATCAATAGAAAACAATCACCCAAACTTTATTTATGAAGCACATTTCATACAAGTTGGAACATGGACAGGAAGTTTAATGCCCACCGAGCTACAGAAATGATCCAATAATTAAAAATTTATGAGTTGTTGTAAAATGATTGGCAAAAAATAAAGACACCAAATCACTCAAAATAAAGAGATTGAACAAAACCTGCTATACAGTTTATGTCAGAACAGTAAAGTACGGGAATGCCGGTGAGAGAAAGAAAGAAATTATAGTTTTCCTAAAGATATAATACCTACTTTCATTTTACCTTCATGTTCTTTTTGATAAATATTTGAACAAGGGTGTCAAGTGTAGATTGTTTTCACTGAAAAAAAACCCAACTAAATCCATCACTGCTATTTTGTGACATAGTTGCCCTTGATGGTTTGATTTAATAGATCAAACCAACAACATTTCACATTTATTCCATATTATATAGTTTTTAAAGTGACATAAATTAATGATAAAAAAAATATGCTGCATTACCAGTACGTAGCCGCTGGGGGCACCAGAGTCACTGTTTACAGCGTAGCTCCACGAGCTCCTGGCTGGTAGCGTGGAGTTGGAACCAGAGAGGAGGTCGCTGTAGTAGTTTTGTTTTAAAGAAAAAGTTACAGAAACTCGTTGGAGACAGAATAGAGTGTGAGTGGTTTACATGGTGACAAACTACAAACTCAGAGGTAATTATTTGTTCATACGAAACAGTCAATTAGAGTGAAAAACAACAACGTTTAGTTCGGGCTCGCTGACTTCTGCATGGTCGCTAGCTAGCTAGGACTTAGCTCCAAGAGCTACTTGGCTAGCTGGCTAGCGAGGTCCAGCCCAGAAGTTGTTTACTTCAACTTGTGGATGTGGTCACCCCTTGAGCTTTTCACGACTTTTCTTGGGGATAAGAGAGCAAGGACTAACAATTCACACTGGATTTAACACTGTGCGCTGTTAGGAAACTAGCAGGATGTCCACAGAGGTTGAGTGTGCTCAGGTTGACTCGGGTTTGACAGCGGCCAGCCCGAGCGGAGTGGTGGAGAAGAACCAAAACACGTCCCAGGGTGCTCACTTGGACAAAGGACAAGATCAGGGGCAGAAAGTCTTAGAAAAACAACTAGCGGACAGCCACGACTCCGGGGCTCCCAAGAGCCCAGCGGATATAGAAAAGGAAAGCAAAGAAAACGACCAAAGTAGTAACGCTGACTCGGCTGTTGAGACGGTGAAGAAGAAAGTTGTTGAAGCGCCTCCGCCGAAAGTCAACCCGTGGACTAAAAGGACCACGGGCAGAGTGCCGGTCAGCAGCACCAACTCTAGCTCTCAAGACAAAGGTGAGACGGATTTGAAAAAAATCATGTATTAAGACAGATTCAACATTGCAATATGGTAACAGCTGGCCACACAGCTCCCTCTGCAGCCGCAGCTATTAAACACGTTTTTTGCTTTGCAGCATTTTAGCAGCTTCACTGCAGAGAAATCAACATTAATCTTTGCTGCACATCCCTGACATATCTCATTTAGGCTCGTTTAGAGTTGAATGGAGTGCATAACTTAAATGTCAGAGCGGTCGAGAGATGTTGATGGGAGCATACTGCCCCATCCCCCTCTGTGCTCGGATTGCTCCGTAGCACCACGTGTTGATTGCTGACAACTGCTACTTCTTTTAGCCACCACCAGCTAACTCTCGTGCTGCTTTCTCCCTCTTGATCGAGGGTCAGAGCTGGTGTCTGTGAAGTGAAAGCACACGAAAACCTGAATGTGGGACGTAATCATTCTTAATGTCGCGCATACATGCTTGACACTGTAAAAACAAACAAATAAGTAAGTAAGCGCCAAGACAGCCTGGCTAACTGTTCCTGCTGCTGTACAGCACGTTTTGCATGTCCAATGGCCTGGCTGTCTGCAGTTCCTCCCACCGGCCAGCCAGCTCCTCACTGTCACTAGTAAAAGTATCAGAATAAAGTGACTGAACAGGTGATAAGATAAAACGGGACAGGGTTGTAATCTAATGATTGTATTTATTTTTGAAAGAATCGAACAATTATGAGTGATACCAGTATCACTGGTATTGTTTTAGTAAAAAAGAAATTGACTTAATAAGTCACTTGAGCCAAGTCTGGAAAAAATTGATAAGCTTCAAGTATTTTTGATATTAAAAAATAATAGATAAAAAAAGTGAGGTTTGCAAATGGAGCTACATTTAATTTGTCAATTGATTAAAAAAATCTAAACATTCCTTCATTCCTATTCATTTCAAAGTGACACAAATGGGTCATTTTTTGTGTCATGAATGCTTTTCCCTGATTGCTGATCATTTCTTAAAATCTGTTTCGTATTTATTATTTAATTTACTCATGTAATGTGGCAACCATAACAAGTACACATAACTGTACACAGTACAGGGCACACAAAAACAATGAGAAGAAAGAAAACCCATACTCAGGCAAAATACAGAATCAAATAACACCCTAAAAATGCACAGAAGAGTTTAAGCTTTATAAGAGAGTGATCTTTTTGTGCATTTAAAGCTACAGCTAAAAGACATTTAGTCGATGAATAACAATATTGAAGTAGCAGGCCAGTGATGGTACACAAGGTTTAACTGATTCCTCTTAGTGTTAGTAATAAATTAACCTGAACACATCAACTTTGATGCTGAAAGCTTGTATTAAAAATGGGTGTGGGTGGGGGTAGTAAAGCTTAAGATATTTGGAGGTTTAGAAGGTAGGAAAAGTTTAGTTGAAAGAAGCCATCAAGGCGTTGTGGGATATGTAGGATGTAGGGTTCATGGCCGGCAATGAGGAGTAAAATTAAACACAAGTCTGTCTGTAATCTGTTTTCTAGCTCTGCTTCTGTTAATCAGATATCACAACTGAATGCATTACCTTTCTATCTATAACATACAATCAGTTGATCATTTCAGTATCAACAGTTCATTTGATTGACTCATGAGGCTGCTGATTGGTCACTGAGTGATTGCATTTATTTTATCGTACTCGTGACAGTCGACTCTGAAATACAGCTTTCTTGAGTTCAGACCGTTCAGCTAAATTTGAGTTGTGAATGTGTGTCAGAGCGCAGAGCAACCAGGAGGGAGCTATATTTTAAGCGCACGACTCTTGCAAGACCACAGGCATCGTTTTACAGCGTCACTGTACAACCAGTCTCGTGGGTGGATGTCTGAAGGCTCATTCAGGCATACACCCATTCATATGGAAGCCTCGTCCCTGTTTCTCTTATCAATCTGACCATCCACTGTCGAGCTGATAGGAGCTGTCAGGCTGCAGTGGGCCACTCCCAGGACACAGCAGCCTGCAGAGACGCAGCCACATACCGCTGGTGCTGCCTGTGCACAAAACACCCTCAACAAGTCGTGTCACTTAGTCCGTTGGGGGGAGCACATTTATTCTTTCTGTACTGACAGAAATATCCGATGGTGTTCAAACACAGCAGAGCAGCGCATGCAAGAGTAGATAACTTGACTTTTTAACTGCAGTGTTGAGCAACCTTTCTCAATCGGAAACTTCCTCAAAGCTCTTCTTAAATTCAGAGAGTTGAAAAGGACTGAACCCCTTTGGATCTAGTCCTGTCCTGTCTCTCAAACATAATGACCTCACTCTCGGTTATTGATTGTGTATCCGCAGATCAGCAAAATGCTCCGAAAGTCGTCCGCGCCACCAAGCCCAGAACGAAAAAAATCAGCAAGGTAATCCTTTTTTTTACGTTTCTGTCCTTTTCTTTAATGTCCATAGTTGCTCACATCTTACTAATTATTTCCACAGCAAAGTAACCACAAAGTGTTGTTGAATGTCTCGGCTAATATAAAGAGTGATGTTTTTGCTTGTAGTCTTTTCTTCCTGGCAAATAAACCACTATAAAATGATCACATGTTCACATTGCGTTGCCTGTGGATTTTCGTAGGTACTGACATTTAGAATGGGAAATAACCATCTGCTGATAGCCTGACTGTTAGCCGGTTTAAGCTGCTGACCTGTGGTTTTTGTTTGCTTTTCCAACCAGTTTTTCCACTGCAGTTACTTGAAGTTCACATTTAGAAGGGATTTAGATTATATGAAGATAATATCATATATAAAATGGTCATGTTTATTGACCAAAAAAATACATATTATGATTGTTAAGCAGGGGAAGCTTTTAGTAGTGCATCCGCCCAGTGGATCTTTAATTCCACTGAGGATTGATACACTGTGTTTTTAATACCCAGTTTATGTGCTTAAAGTGTGACATACTATCTTATCTAGTCATGCTTTTGCCACATATTGTGGGCTTTTATGTAACCTGGGGAATTATAATGCAACCTGCAGACCTTTCCTCATCAGGGTCATAGTCACAGTTCTACAGGACCCCATATTATCATTACTACACAGTTACTGAATGTTGTCTGGTAGTCATGCACATAATAAGCAAACTGATGTTAAATACATCAAATCACCAAGCCTGGTCCCTTCATATGTGTTTAGAAAAATGTAACAAGTAGTTTCATAACTTTAAATAGTATTTCTCGCACGCTCGGTTTCTGTGTTCACCACTCTTTACATATGAATAGAGTTCTGTGTTTTGTTTTTGCTCTGCTTATGATCTGTTACCTCTAATGACTGCTACTCCTTTTGTCGTATCGTGTCTGAAAAACAATAATTTGGGATGAACTGGAACAGAAGCTTTTTCGGTCAGTACTCATGCATTAGAGCAGGGGTTGTTTAAAAGCCTGAATCCCTTTAGGATAAAGTTAGTTGACTTTCTGTTTGATGCGCTTCATATCGTAGAATGGATATGGTTAGAGAAATCAGCATTTGAGTTTGTGTTTATTTTTTCTGCCCACCATACTCATCACTTCTGGAGTGTGTACCCTTTGTCTGCCTAACCTTGATCCCATATCAGTTTCCCCAAATTTATGGAATTTTCAGCAGTGGAAATTGACTCACTGTGTTTATCACGGTTGTTTGCAGTTTTCCCCGCACACACAGAGCACTGACCTCCTTTTTCTCTATGCTGGGCACTTCAGTGCTACCTGCTCACCCAAAAAGCAAATGAAAAGATTCCTGATCATTATATCATCCTTTGAAACCTGACAGTCTTTCTTCCTCTTTCACAGTCAAGTGACTTCAGTGACATCACTAACTGGCCTACGCCTGGAGAACTGGCCAAAGAGGTATGATATGTGTGAATGCAACTTCTTTTACAAGCAATGAGAGCTTGTTTTCTGGTGCTTCTACTAGCTGCGTCAAAGATGGATTTATTTTTCTAATTTCTGCTCACTAGGTGGAGCGCTAGAAGCATTCTGAAGTGTTCAGGGTGTAGCTTTGCAGAGGGTTGGTGCAGGTTTTTAAAAAGGGGCTGTCTTATAAAATGTAAAAAGGTATTCTGGTTTTGATCTCACATGGTCAGATGTGTGATGGGGGGGATTATTCAGAACCCGATAAAGCTGAAACAGGTCTTCAGTTGACTGTGAAAAATTTTAAACTCACCTCAGGTTCTTCTAACAACTACTTCAGGTTTTGTAAGGTACAGGCGACAGCGGTGAAAATATAACTAACTAAAGGGACTCTAGATTTTTCCTTTTCCTCAATCTCTGCTGATTCTCCAGCACTTAATCTTCAGTATAGTTCAAGATCTGATGAATTCAGAAAAGTTAAAAATATCAGGAAACATTTAAAAATCTTCAAATGTAAAGTTTGATTAACTGGAGAAGCACCTGATGTGTTTTTCATCACGAAGAATATTTAAGTTATTAAAAATGTTGTCATTGTCACAGTGTTGGAAATGAGGTGCTTGTTTCTGCCAGTGTAGTTTTTTTAAGCCCCAAGATTAAACTTGATCTGCATCTAAAAGAATGCATTGTATATTTTCTTACTTGTGCAAAGAATTCAAGTCCACAGAGCAGGAAACATATTAGTAAAAGCCCGCAAAATTGAAATTGTTCTATAAAGGTGTGACTAACAGCTGGTATTTTCCCCCCTTTAAAATTTTAGCAACAACAAAATGTCCTCAACAACAATGGAAAGAAGCCTCCGTCTTTGCGCAGAGATAAGGAGAAGAAAAGAGAGCGACCGGAGAGAAAATCTGAGAGCAGCCATGATGGAGGTGAGAGCAAAGAGAACCAGGAGGCTCAGGTGGAGCCGATGGGAGAGCTGACCAAAGATGAAGAGTCAAAAGCAGGACAGGACGCCAAGAGTGCCAACCTGAGGAAGAGAGGAGGTATGGGAGAGCAAGTCGTTGATGAGATGAAGCTTTGTCTCTCTCTCTTTCTCTCTCTCTTAAATGGTTTGGATAAGGCTAATGACAGCGGCTACAATCCTGATTGATTCTGATTCACACACATTTCATCACCGTCTTGTGAAGTTATTCATCTCCAGAATGTGGTTTTTTTTCATACAGATGTTTCTTGAGTTCCAAATTTGGAGATGCATATTTTTCACTCGACTGTGATGATTTGTATTTTTTAGCATGTCTGTAACTGTATTAACTCTGTAATTGCTGGCTGGTGAAGACTGGTGCATGCTCTGCTGTGATTATCTTACGTGTTTCTCTTCCAATGATCCACTCCTACATTGTAAACATCACAGGCACCAATCTTTGTGGAAGCCATTCAGAGATAAGCACCTTCATTAACTCCTCGATGTCTAAACTAGAAGCGAAAAGTTTTGTTTCTAAATAAAAGAAAAGACATTTTTAAACTATGTTTTGACCTAATATAGCGTTTAAATCAGCTGCCAAACTTTAATAATTTAAAATTTGAAGTGTAGTGTAGGAGTGAACATTAAACAAAATGCCTGAATCACATTGTTAATAAGAACTTTACAAGACTATGTAGAAGTAATTGACACAAATGTTCTATAGAGATGCAAAAAGCTGCTAAATGAAGCAACAAAACACAGTGACTGTGTGGCAACCACCAGTTGCAAGGGAAACAGTTTTCCCCCATCCAGTTGACTAGAGCTTGCTGGAGATTGATGGCAGTTGCCATTGTTGTGAAATCGATTTGCTAAAGCACCAGTCACACAGGCCTAGAGACCAAATACCTACTCCATGAACAGCTATAGTTGAAATTTCTCTAAAATCCTAACCTTTTCTTGCATGCACATAATCTGCAAGAGTTGTTCATCATATTGGATGATTGATAACCACCGGTCACAAGGGAATAATGTGGATTCTCCGATCCAATGGTGAGTGGTCCTTGGAGTTTCCTGGCAGTCACTAGGTGAAATCGGTTAACACCCTAATAACACCCAAAACCTAACTCTGATTACTTTGATCAGTAGTCCATAGTTTGCATGCTGGTCTGTAAAAACTCGCCAACCCATCAGTAGTAAAATTTGAAAAAGTGCAACGCAAATCAGAAACAGAAAACCTCGTAGAAGCTGTGCCTTTTGAACCCTGTTGGTTGAAGCACTGAGGCGCAACTTAAACTCTGAAGGCAAACGCTCTCTGTTCCCGGTTTGTGTTGCACTTTTGTGTTCCACAGTTAGAAAGTAATTGGCAGGTGGGGATCATACTTTCTGCGTCTGCGCGTCCGCTACAGTTTCCTTGAGTCCCAGTAACCTAAATGTCATTATCAGGCAGTCAGTGTGACGGTCTGTGTGGATGGGCTATGCCTGCCTGGTTTTTTGGGGGGGGGTTTTGCAACCACACGTACTTGGAGAATTGACATTACAGCCACAACGTCACAACTGGACACCGACTAGTCTCTAGGCCTGTGTGACTGAGGCATTAGATACTGAAGCTACAGCGTCTCACATCCAAAATGGCAAACAAGTTAATGTCACATGGTTTGCAGTTATGTGGCTACAAAACCTGAATACAGAGCATTAGTACAAAAACCTAGAAGCTATGGGTACATGAGAATAAAGACTTTTAAGTCCTTTATTTGCTAAACAAACCTGGAATATGATTAAGTAGTCATTCATTGCTATGATGAAAGGTTTACGCTGCAGTTTTAGTCACCATGCAGCTTTATTTCTGGATTTGATCTTTTTTATTCCCCCCCTTTTGGACCAAAACTCTACAAGCTTTGTTTTCGGTGTGCAATCATCGTTAGGTAACAAACGTAAGTGGGTTTCTCTGCCGCTGGAGGAAGTGTCCCGGGATGATGATGCCAAGACGCCCGGCAGGGGCCCAGCACGCTCAGACACAGAGCCCATCGATGACTCGTCTGACCTCACGTCGCCTAATCAAACGCTCCATAATAACAGGGCGCATGATAGCACCAGGAGTAAGTGGCCTCGAGCTCACTGTTTACTGTTCACGTCTTCAGTCTTTTTCTTTCTTCCTCACTTCGCTGGGCTGGCTTTGCTTTTTATTTCTCTGGTATCTTTTTAACATTTGCTCAGCAAGCTGCCATCTGTCTTTAGTGTCCACATGGCTTTTTTCCTACTGCATGGCTCAATGAAAGCATGACTTTTTTTTTTTTTAATTTGGCGAATATCTTGCATCAGATGGATGATTTAAAGCTTCTTTGACATTTATTCTCATACAAATTGCCAACAAAACCAAATGTTTGTAATTTTTCCTGCAAATAAAAACAAATATTAAAAGGTTTCAGATCTCTGCAACGAGAACAGGCTGCTGCTGCTTGTCATAAAGCTGTTGAGCTAACTGGATGTTGGTGGACATTTTTATGTTTTTATCATCTGTGCTGACAGTAGTCCTTCTAGTTTAGATGATCTGGCTGTTATTAGGGTTTATTTACAACTTGTTTTTATATTGAAGCTTTAGACAGTTACAAAATATTGATTACAATCCTTTAAATTTACTTAAAGACGAGTACTATTTAAATAAAAAAGCAGTTTACTTTGAGTTTCTTGTTCAACTCAACTTCTTAGTAGTTTTAAATCTAAAAGTTTAATAATGCCCTTCAGCGGTACATGGAAGAAGTTGTAGGCTTTGATCATGAGTGTATGTTTTCCTGTTCATAGGTTGGCGAAGAGAGCCGCGGGACTATGGCGACGATGCTGCAAGCATTCGGAGCGACGGTGGGAGTGTTCGTGGAGGAATACGAGGAAGAGGGAAGGGACGTGGACGCGGAAGAGGTCGTGGGCGAGGTGCAGACTAGTGTTTTTCATTCATTGCCACACATAAATTGGAAGCAGAATCATCAGCAATGCAATTTCTGTCAAAGACAAGAAAATCCAGCTTTTTGAAGTGTTCTCTCTCCTTCATATGCCATTATTTGTTCCTTCTGTTCTTTTGTTTTTAGGACGATATGAATACCCGCTCAACTTTGGAGACTCTCAGTCATCTGATGGTTCTGCTCAGGCCCCTGCAGAGTTTGGCACCAACATGGTTTACTACTACAATGATGGCAACAAATTCCAGATGTACACGGTGGATGAAAAGCTTCTTAAGGAATACATCAAACGGCAAATGTAAGAATTTAATACCTGGAAAAAATATTGTCCTATCTTATGGAGGCTCTTATTACTTTTTACTATTAATAGCTCGATGTTCCAGCTTCATGAAGCATACTTCAAATTTAAAAAAAAAATTGGTTATTTTAAGCAATGACATATTTTTTTCTGGATTAAGTAGAAGGTTGTAAAAATCAGGTCATTTTGTAGTTTGCATTTCTCAAACAAATACCAGAGCAGGTCCAAATATGCAGCGCAATCCATTCGCCAATTTTAGCACCCCAACCTGAGACATGTTAGTTGAACTAATAGTATTGCTTCAAGATGGGAATGCAACATGGAGTGTGGCAAAAGATGTTTGCCGCCTCTAAAATTTGGAACAGCTACAAACAAAATGGGTAGGTTACATGAGGAACACGCATGGATAGATCATAGTGAAATCCAAAGCATCAGGACGGAAAACGCAGAAAATTGCACAACAACAAAAAAAATGGACAGAAATACGAGGCAGTGTTTGTGGCAGAACTGAAAGGAATGTGCTGAACGAAACGGAAAAGCCAAAAAGAAAACCAGTGCAAACACCTAAACGGAAGAAAACAATATGACAGGAGGTTTAACGAGAATGAACTGTGGACGATGGGACGAAAGTGATGATCTGCTGCTGAGATGATGCTAAACTTCTGTCTGCTGCTGTTCCAGTGAAACGCATCCAGATGATTGAAGAAAATATTCCATACAGATACATTTTCCTTTTCAGTTTGTCTCTCTTTTTATGAATAATCACATTTTCATAGTCAGTAATGACATTTAGGCACCGTTAAAGCTAAATTTCCTGTTCTTCCTTCCCTTGTGTAACATAGTAAGTGAAGTGTTTTCGGATTTTTGTTGTTCTCTTATTTCCTCAAAACATTTCCTCGAGTATCCTTTTAAAAGTCACTCAGTTTAAGACCATAAATTCATTAAGGTCTGTCTTTATTTCTGTAGTGCATTTTTCATACCAGTGTGATCAAAAATAACGTCTGAAAGAGATGAGATAGAAACGTCTATAGAAGAGGGGTGAGGATGTCTCAGTACATGTATGATAGGCAGTGATCTGGGTTCAGGGTGGCCTGCAGGGGGCAGTGTCCACTGCTTGTCTGCCTGACACTTTTGGGCCTCATTGCTGTTCAGACTGGAGGGTGAGGTGAAATGCTAAATATAGTCTGAGTGATTTGAAGGGGACAGCAGATGAATTATACCCAGGAGTGACTGGGGAAAAAACTGTTAGAGGGTGAGGAGGGGAGGAAGAAGGGGTGAGGGAGGATAGAGAGGCCACTCTTGTCTTCTCCTTTCTCATCTCACTCAGCGTTATTCAGGCTGCTCACTCAGCCGACGTTACTCTGGCTGCTTGCCGCCCGCAGGGTGGGCACTAAAGTGTGCCATGGTGATTTCAAATAGTCTTGACAGGCAGTCAGCAGGGAGCTCTTCCAGTCTAGATATGGTGCTAAAGTCAGACTATGTCTTTTTTTTGGTAAGGATTATAAAAGAAAATATGATTTCTTAATATATATTTTTTATACTTCTTTGTATTGGTGACTTACAGGTTTCTACCTCAATACTAGACTGAAATGTTTCTGTAACACAGAGTATTGTAAATTATTTGGGAATAGTTCCTGATTCCTGAAATCAATGGAGCCTCAGGGACACAGGCACAAATTTGCCAGCTTCACTATAATACTTCAAAATGGGTAATCTGCTCCTTTACGGATCTCCTTTATGGACTGTTAAACAACTTTGTTTTGTTTGTGCTGGTGATTAAATGTATTATGTTGTCCTTCCTTTTCAGTGAGTACTACTTTAGCCTCCACAATCTGGAGCGAGACTTCTTCCTGAGGAGAAAAATGGACACGCAGGGTTTCCTCCCCATCTCCCTCATCGCCAGCTTCCACAGAGTGCAGGCCCTCACCACTGACGTCAGCCTCATCATTGAGGTAGCATCACATCACCAGTGTAAATGCTGCGTGTGCTCAGGCTGTAAAGCTTGTTTCTTGTCACATCAGTGTTTGTTTTGTCGGTTAGTTTTTAACTTCTAATCGTGCTAAGTTTGACATTTGTAGAGATGGTAGCAGTGAAGGACTTTGAGAAGTCATGGAGTGCTACTTTTCATGACAAATGAAATGTTTTAAAAATAAGTGTGTGTGTAATTATTTATTTTTTATCAATGCTAAACTAAAAGTTCTTATATTCTTAACTACATGCCTTGACTTTAATGCTTGGCTCTGGTATCTATCTCGCATTTTGAAGGCTCTGAAGAGCAGCACAGAGGTGGAGCTGGTTGATGAAAGGATCCGCTGTAAAACAGACCCTGAGCGTTGGCCGATTCCCACCCCTACCACCGTTGGTTCCCCTCGCACCGACTTCTCCCAGCTCATTAACTGTCCTGAGTTTGTTCCTCGACAGACCCTCAATGCCACAAACTCCGGTCAGTATCCTAATGATATCCTCTCAGCAAATCTCATGATGTAGATGCATAGTGTGTATCCAAAACCCCATATATATAGAATGTTAGCACTTTGGGGTGTCGTGTCCCTTTGCTATACAAAAATTAAGTTCTATTTAAAGAGCACCGCTAAGCGGCCCCTTTGACACTGGGTGAACTATGAACACACAGTTTATTTTGACTCGGTTTTCACCAACCTACTGCCCCAAATATTCAGTTGAGCAGCAAATGTGGATTAAACGCAGCTGGAAGGCACCACAAACATGACATTGCTGGAACATTTTACTAAATGAGCCTACATATTTGGGAGCAATGGCTGCAGAAGCACAAAATCACAGTGGATAGAGAGACAGTAGACAGACTGGCTTTGAAATCATGAGATTTGTTGACGCTGTAAAAAAGCATCATCTTTATGCTTGAATGATTAATTCAGTCTAATTATTTTTATTTTTATTTTTCCATGCTAAATTAAACATCCATATTTATGATTTCTTTTTTTAAAATTTAATAATTAAGATGACGCTGTCTGGAAGTCATAAAAACAGGTTTTGATGGACACTTTGTAAACAAGCTGACAAAGCTGCCATTAGTCATCAAAAACAGTTCAGTTTCTCTAATATCAGGTATTGTTGAGTTGTTGGTATTGAGATTAAACGCACAGTTTTATGTTGCTTTGAGCTTTTTGTTTTTTTACTCTGAGTGTCTGTGTTACGTGTCGGGGTTTTCAGCTTCATCACCTGTGAAGGCAGCGACTCCTCCTGATCCCGTGCAGCCTCAGGACTCCCCTGACCCTGGCTCCTCCAGCCAGGAATCTCTACCGGCCACAGATGACTCCAAAGATGCCCTCGCCCCCAAGCCCGACCCTGACGCCTGGATCCAGGTTGAGAAACGTCATAGGCAGCCCTCTGCAAAAGCAAAGGTAGTGAGTGCAAAAAGGTGAAACGGGCCACTCCCCTCATGCCTAGGGTTGCTTTAATTTTGAGTATGTTATTATGGTAACTGGTAGAAATTATGGCCATAACAATCAGAACTAGAAGGGCACACGCATGCTTCACTCCTTCACCAGGTTTCATTAAATTAAAAGTTTTCAAACATATTTTCCATCTTTCATCCCTTCCATTGTCTCTCATTTGTTACTACGTCATAATGCTTGTCTTCTCCTTTCCTCTGTGTTTACTGTCAACACCTTTCGCCCATCTCCTCCATCTTTTTCCTGGCAGTATGTCAGTGATGAAGTGTGCATTGCCGGCTCTTCTCTCTCCACATCGCTCCAGCCTCACTGCCTTTCCTCTGCAGTTGAGTATTTCCTCCAGCACTCACTCATCCAAGCTTGTCCTCTGCCATTTCTTCCATGTGCTTCTTTTTTTTACTTAAATATTGCATGTCTGTTTCTTTACTTCACAAATGAACTCGATAGGGGATTAGTTATACCGTGTTACAGCTAAGTCCTTCACAAAGTTATAATTCTGATTTTATGCTTTAGAGAGACGGTGGCGATGAACCTTGTGGTTGTTTTTGGAGTGTGCAGTGGGTGATGCTGATGAACTGAATTGGATTATTCACAGATGTATTTCTGTTATTTAATATAACATTAATAATAGAAATGCGTGTAAGAAACATTGTATTAATGATGGATCAGTATAACTCTGGACTGTTTGTTTGCCTAATATAATTGGATGGCTTAATCACATTTATTATGTGTTTACACCTCGTTTCCAGCAGGTCTTGTCTGTTCCTTTGTTAATGGCTGTGTATTCCCTGTGTTGTCTAGGGGGATAGTAAAACGCCTCCTCCCAGCCAGCAGCCTCCTCCACAGGCAGAGCCCGACCAGGAGGAGCTGGACTTCATGTTCGATGAGGAAATGGAGCAGATGGCGGCCAGGAAGAACAAGTTCACAGACTGTTTAGATGAGGACGACTCGGACTATGAGCTGGATGACCAGGATGTGAACAAGATCCTCATCGTCACCCAGACTCCACCCTACATCCGTAAGCATCCCGGTGGGGATCGGACAGGTAACCATGAGTCCCGAGCTAAAATTACCGCCGACCTGGCCAAAGCCATCAACGACGGGCTGTACTACTACGAACAGGACCTGTGGAAGGGGGAGGAGCCAATCGAGTGCATCAAGGTAAGACGAACGTGAAAATCATACTGTACGCGTTACGTTAATGGTGGATTTTAAAGTCTTAAAGGCTAGACTGTAATACACTCGTATAGCATCAGTGAACGCTGTATATTTTATCTATTTTAAAAGTTTATAGATGACTGAAATACCACACCAAATACTCAAACTCCCTTTTTTTAAAAAAAATCAAAATAAAGTCATTATCTTCTAGAAGATGATGTATGGATCAAATATAGGGAAAATTATTTTTACCTGCTGGACATACAGACGACCTGCATTTTTAGATCAGTACGCAGCATTTTCTGCTTGGAACTGACAGCTAATAAAAAAGTCTTACAGTCATCATGTAGCGTGTTGGAGCAGGTCTGCCAGAGAGCGGTTAAAAAAAAAAACTGCACTGACACTAGAAAAGAAACACCCAGTACAGACATGCACGTACAGCACACAGCGTAGCAAATCATGCCTGAACAAACCAGCCTTTGCATCTCGCTGCTATTCACAGAATATTGCTCAAGTTTCGTATGTGTTTGCATATGTCAGTTCTAACGTAACATCCATGGAAACATTGACTCTAACTTGATTTTAGACGTTGAAACTGGTTTGCAGTTATTAGGCAATACTCTGGATCATGCTAAGTTAGCTGTCTCATTATCATTCCAGGATTTGTGCTAAGCTTGTTTTGGTGTTGCATGGATGAATTCTTCTGAATTTCTCTGGTGTAGTGGGCTTTATATGGTGATCACATTTAAACTTTATAGTCTGAAATTATTTAGACTTAACACTCGAGTCCAAAAGGTCTAATTGGACTTTGTAATGAGGTTGTTACCAAAACTGAGAATTAATTAAATAAGAACTTTAATTGTAATATTTACAAATTTTAAAGGGTAAGAAAACCTGGTGTGCATCAAGCCATCACCATCCCATCCAGTTATTCAGTCACCATCGCTGTCACAATGTTTGATGGCTTGGAATTCGACATATTTATGCATTATTGAAGGCTATCTAAGTGCGCCCACCCGGCTCTGTGGAATAGGAGGGTCTTTGAGAAGTTAATACAGATCAGGCTATACTACGTATGCACAGCCAGTGGGTAGAAGCGATAGACTCAGCAAACCTGGAGCCCAGACTTCTTTGATATAAACTGTTAGGTAGTTGGAGCAAAAATACCCCGAAAGGCACAAACAACTGTGTCAGCATCCTTCTGTTAACTTCCAGCCTTTATATTTTTTAAATAGGTGAGGAGTTGTCAAAGAAGAAATAAGTGTTTTTATTGGTCACAAGTGCTGGTCACCATAAACGTTTGTATTATCAGCGAATCCTCCGTTTCCGCCAGATTTGATTTTGAAGAATTTATCCAGGAGAGTTTTCTTGTGTTTCCACAGCTCACAAGTCCTGCTTTAACTTTTGCGTTTTATGCATTGTGTTCTAATTCTAGCAGTTATAACAGTGTTACAGCCACACCTGACATTTAGCACAATATACATGTACCATATTGTTCTTTTAAATTGTGTTTTAAATTGTATTGTTATCAGATCACTGATATGGAAATCACTAACAAATTAACTAGATGACACAGCAGACTGCCACATGATGGATCAGAAATCTAATGCTGGGCTGAAAAATGAGTCTGTGTATGTTTGTATTGTAACCAAAGCACTCTGCTATGGTTGCATTAGGGCTCATATCTCATAACCATTACTGTCTGCACCACCTCTTCAGTGATGATCATTGTGAAGTTGCATTGTCTTACATTTCTTTCTTATACAGCAGGAAACACAATTGCACATACTAGAGTGGATATATAGACGGTATATGATTGAATGATGCTGCGGAGCATTGGGGTAGCCCTTGGTTGCTTTCAACTGTAGGTTTCCTTTAAAGCGTAAGCACTACTGGCACTCATGCCACTTTGACATGAAGACATTGTGACAGAGCTGTTAAACCTCACACCGTGCAGAGGAGGGACAAAAATAAATGCACCATTTACTGTCCACTATACAAGCCTCCAGACTACAGTTGCTTCCAGAGCTCAGCGACCTCCTTTTGAAAGCTGCCTCTTCTGTGGATACAGTGCATGTACAAACTCTGACTATAGGTCACACAGCATTATGCAAGCCTTACATTAGAACAGAACTATAGCACAGCACCAGTGTATATTCAGGTTTTACAACACTACAGCATCGTATAATGTTGATGGCCAAACGTCAGCAGCAGGTCACCATAAATCACATCATCAGTTTAAAACACTTTGGTCCCATTCATCAGCATAGATGATGTAACCTTCAGTTACATGGAAGTGGATCAGTAGGTGAAAAGAGACTTTTATGGATTCAGAACAGAACAGAAATGTCTGCTTGTTTTTTACCAGCATATGAAGGGTGTTCTCGTAGTGGAAGAAAAAACAGAAGCAGACTTAAATCATTTGAAGATGTTTAACGTGGAAACACATTAAAAAATCTTAATTAATAGCTTAGAAGTGCGATTGTTTTCTTAAATCCATATAAAATGCATGCTGGCCAAAGTAATTTAGTTTGTAATTTGCAAGAAGTAGGCTTGTTAATATTATTTTGGTGAACTGATACATTTCTTGATAGCATGTTTTGCCTATTAAGAGACACGGCCACTTTCCTAGAGCGTAAGGGGGGTTTGAAAGGCTTATTTTATCAGGTCAGCTGTTCCAAATAAATTTGAGATGCATGTTAGAAAGTGGGTCTATGATTTGCGTGCATGCGTATGTAAAATTTGAATTAAATGAGCATTAAATTATCATTGACTTTTCTGTAATCACTTACAAGAAAAACTGATGTCAACATGTCTATTAGTGGAGAAAAGTCTCTGTAGTATTAGTAACAGGACAAAAAGAGCACGATGAGGAGTTGATGCACGGGCTGTGGAGAAGTGTTGGGTCAGAAGGTCTACAAAGGGGAACTGAAAGGAGAAAGTAGGAGTCATTAGTTGACCTTTAATACCAAACAGTTAGAGCAGCAGGTTAAACATCAAGAACTCTCACACACTGCCACCTCATCACTGGCAGCGTCAGAGCCGTCCACAACTCACAAAGACGAAAACATATCTGTTACACTCAGCAAGAATCATTTAATCCTGCATCTGTCAACAAACTGGGGCTGTAAAATCAGAGCAGAAATGAAAGCTTGCTGGTATAACGGTGACCAAAATGACAAATGAAGCCAACCACAAAAGCAGAATCAACTATAAGAATCTTTATTCAAGCTGCTCTGTGAAGACGTTTTCAACGGGGTCAGCTCATTCATGGGCTCAAGGGTTGGTCAATAAATAAAGCATGTGGGAAATGTTTTGCCTGAGCACACATGCACCAAGGCCACCTGCATATTTTTCTTCCCCCTCTGTCTGGTGCTGACGTGTAAAGTACAAAGTCTGCGACACATGTGCTGTGTGTCACACAGGCCTGCATGGCTGCAGCTGCTGGCGTGTGAGTGTTTTTTACCACCATAGTGAAGTGTTATCAGTTTAAACAGCCTGTAACGGCCAAATGTAGTATCTGAGGGGAAGTGCAGAAATCCTTTTATTGATTAATTTGACTTAAAATTGAGATTTGTCACTAGGAAATCAACTAAATAAGAAGATTGTTTTCAGGGCTGCAGTGAATTGCTTCGTGTTGGATCAGTAATTATATTACTTTGTTTAAGAGCTTAAAAAATATCAGCCTCCAGCTCATCTCTTTTTGTTACCTTATCAACAGGATCATTTGTTTTATCTGTGTTCGGTTCAAAGTGCAGCATTTATTGTTGTTTTTCTGCTTGGATAAAAGATGATCTCAAGGCCGTGTTAAAGGAGTGCAAATGGTGATGATCAGTGGTCATCTAACTCTTCTTTTTTTCCTTTCCCCCCCCCCTTTTGTCACATTTCTGCTCCCCAGCAGGAAGTGGAGAACTTCAAGAAGCTGAACGTCATCAGTAAAGATGAGTTCGACACTCTCACCCCCAAAGCGCCCGTTGACCCAAACCAGGAAGTCCCATCTCTTCCCATGCCAGGTGGGGTTTGTAGAGTTGTGGTGAAGCAGGTTTCATATGAGCGAGCATCCTGTGTGCTACCTTCTGCAGTTTAAACCACACCCCTCTCACACTGCGGTGCTAGTGTAGGATGTGATTTTGTTTGTATTATGGGCTTTTTTTGTGCATTGTAGACATAAAGATGGTAGATATTCAGATAATTACCTGACAGTAAATATAAATTAATAACTTTTTGGGGCAATGATGGGCTTCTCAGCAGACAGTGGAGCAGAGTTGGCTCGTTCTGTGCCCACAACGGTCCCACAGTCGCCCAGAGCTCACCAACCCCGGACCCCCAGAACCCCTCGCACCCCCGGACGCCAGGACCCCAGCAAGACACCACGTTTCTACCCTGTGATGAAGGAGACCGGCACCATTGATGGACAGGTAAGCTCTCGGTGTCCTTACATACAAGGAGTAGCAAAGCTCCTCTTTATCTGCCAGACTACAGATCAACAGATGGATTGATGTCTGTCAGCAGGCCTGCTGGTGAAACTTTTCCTTTCCCTTGTTTGTTTGTTTGTTTGTTTGTTTGTCCTAACTCTTTTTTTCACATGTGCATAACAGTAAGAGTGTGGCCACTCCTACAAATACAAACAGTGGCTGCCGGTTTTCTATTTGTGGTATCACATTGGTTTAAAAGATCAAATATGTAAATACTGAATAAATATATCATTCCTCACTCCTTAAACTAAAATAAAACCATGAAACATACAAAGTAAGCTAAAAATGTCAGGCAGCACAGCCGCCCTGTGCCTCATTTAACCAGTGTCCTGTCCTGGTGTTTGTTCCAGACGCCCAGGAAGAAGAAGACGAGCCACAGTTCGAACCCTCCCCAGGAGGCTCACATAGGCTGGGTGATGGACTCTCGCGAACACCGACCGCGCTCTGCGTCCATCAGGTCTGACTTTTTCATTTGAGTGTAATTTGGTTTTTTGCACATTTGGCCGACGGACCAGTTAGCATCCCAATACAAGGATCGCTGCTCCTCCTACGGTCAGAGTTGAGTCAAACGTGGGGTGGCTGTGGCTCAGGTGGTAGAGCAGATCAGCTACTGATCGGAAGGTCGGTGGTTCGATCCTTGGCTTCCCCAGTCTGCATGCCAAATATCCTTGGGCAAGATACTAACCCCAGGTTGCCCTCCGATGCGTTCATCGGAGTATGAATGTAGTTTAGTTTGCACTTGTGTTTAGAAGTGCTTGTATGAGTGGGTGTGAATAGGTGAATGTGGCATGTTGTATAGAGCGCTTTGAGTACTCCGGGAGAGTAGAAAAGCGCTATATAAGAATCAGTCAATTTACCATTTACAATCGCCACCTGATGGGTCTCCAGGTCAAAGTCACGTTTGTTGTTTTGTGGGAACTAAATAGAGAAGTGTTTCATGAGCCGGATGAGCTGCCATGTCAGTGACATTTTCTTTTTTATGGCTGCATTGATGGTGTCTCACAAGGAGCGCTTCCTCATTTCGCCCTGCCAGTCATTCTCCATTATATGTCAAGCAGTTGTTCTGCTTGACGTATAATCCTTTTTATGAAAAGAAGTTGGTGCTAATGTGATTTACACAAAGTTTTTTTTTAAAAATCAACTTTTGGTGGGGAACGTTCGAGCCTAATTCCACACTTTGTTTTGGGGGTTTTGTTGTCATTGGCTCATTATCACTTCAAACAGAAATGAGACAAAAATCCTGCTTTTTGTTTTGTTAGTCTAGATTTGTTTTTGTAAGGTTTATCTAATAAACTGGCAACTAAATGTTTCCCCGTTGCCTCTCAAACATCTTTTTTTTTTCCTCCATCCTTGCACAGCAGCTCCAATGCCTCTCCATCAGAAGGAGCCCCGCTATCAGGAAGTTACGGCTGTACCCCTCAGTCATTGCCCAAATTTTGGCATCCATCCCATGAGCTGCTGAGGGACAATGGCTTCACTCAACAGGGATACCACAAGTACCGCCGACGGTGCCTTAATGGTACAGAGACCTCTAAAAACCTCCACAAATACTGCTTCTAAGTACTCCTCAGCTCTAGTACACCATCACGTACTCCAAGCTTTGAGAAAGAAGTACCGAAAACAAGATGAAATGGTCACCTTCTCTGTTTCCTGTTCTTGAATTTTTCCCTTCAGAGCGAAAACGGTTGGGGATCGGGCAATCTCAGGAGATGAACACTCTGTTCAGGTTCTGGTCCTTCTTCCTCAGGGACAACTTCAACAGGAAGATGTATGAGGAGTTCAAACAGTATGCTGTAGAAGATGCCAAAGACAACTACAGGTGAGGCGGACATTTAAATCCTGAGCTCTGCGTCTGTGCCCTAGGGATAAGAAGTAAATGTCATTCATTAATGAAGCAAACAGCAAACACAGACTGCTTTGTTTGTGTCACTTATCCACAATTACAACCACACCCTAAAAAACGCCCTGAAGTGTTTTTTGTGTTTGTGTCTCACATAGTGGTGATAGTGACTCTGGAATAACAAGCCACTTCCACAGATTGAAAGACTTATTGATGTTATTCAAGAATTGGAGCGCCTGCAGGTTTAAGCAGTGTCATTGTTCGATAGCATGAGGTTAAAGGTGAACACTGCTTCTGTTGTGACTCTAAAGGGCTTCTCAGTCAAACCTAAATTCTTGTTTAAAGACGTGGGTAGCACAGCCCTGCCTGTTGAAGTGAAAGTGCCTGTAGTGTAAGAGTGTAGCAGCCTCAATGTCTCTTCCTGCTGGAGCTCACCCTGTCTGAACCAGAAACCAGTATACTTGTCTGTCTGGTTCCTCTGACAGCTTCATTACAGCTGTAAATAATCCACGAGAGAATGGAATCCATTGTTGTGAAATGTTGGAGATGCAACTGCTTCGCTGTCAGCGCTGCATTTTCACCCAGCCATTTTCTCACAGTGCATCATTATGTGCACACACTAACGTCTATAAGCAAGGTTTGAAGCTCGGTGATATTAGTTTGCATGTAACTCAGAGTGAAAGGAAGTGTTTGTTGTGTCCCTGCAGGTATGGATTGGAGTGTCTGTTCAGATACTACAGCTACGGTTTGGAGAAGAGATTCAGATTAGATCTGTTCAAAGACTTTCAAGAAGAGACCCTCAGAGACTTTGAGAAAGGTAATAAACATGAAATGTAAACAGGCTCTCCCAAATGTCAGCTGCTGCTTTCACTAATGTAGCAGATTCTTCTGAATAAATCCCATATTCAGTGATCGAGTGTACGAGTGTGGGAAGTTATGTTTTCATTTTGGCATACTATATTAGCACAATTGATCTAAATTCAGACAAAAAATTCAAAATCCGAGTAGAAAAAAGTTATTTTTTACTGTAAAACCCACAAACATGTTTAACGAATCATTTTCATAACTTGAAATGCAAATAGAAATTGTACATTTCTAAAAAATTATGCACAAGTTTTGCAAACAACAAAGTTATATGGTACTATTTACCTAAAAATGCAGCCAAGGCCTCAGGCGTTTTTTATATAACCATTTAAAACTATTTACAGAACAATCAGGTGTTCTACAACAAATAAGAAGACACACAAATTATTTGTGCCAGTCCAAAAAATAGTTTTTGTTAAGCATAAGACAGAGGAGAACACCACAGGCCTAAACCCTGCAGGTCTGTCAGCAGGAGGTGCATCAGTCCAGTTTTCTATGTGGGAACAGCGCTTACACTAGAATTTGCCTTTAGTGGCTTTTTTGGAGCAAATGTGACATTCAGCAGTATAACTGACACACAATACAAAACAATAACTACACAACACACTAACTCTTCTCCCCTTCTCCCTAAACAACCAAGTGCCACATGTTGCTATATCATTTTTTTGATTGGCTGACATTATAAACTTCAACACCAATAGGGAAGGGGTGTTTTTTCTTTTTCTTTTTTCACTCGCAAGTAGAGAGCGTTTGCTAGCGCTGTCCGTAGAAAACGCTGTTTTTGCCGTTCTTCCCGCGGTAAACCCCCAGCGGGTTAATAAATGCTTCATAAAAACACCAAAATTCTAAACATTCTATTAATATATTCAGTATTTACATATAATTAAATATAAAAATGCTAAAGAAGGCCAACATGTGACTTAGCTTTGGTTCACTTGACCCTCTCAGTTTAATGTGGAAGTGTGTAAAGAGAAGAGGGCGTTAATGTAGTTCTCTCAGTCCATTTCAACACTGACTCAGTGAAGCAAACAAACTGTGGTTGTTTTTGTTTAGACTCAACCAATCTTTATAAAACATTCTGCTACAGTACATGTGGCGTGTATTCCCTCTTACCTAACCACTAATAGTATTTGTTATATTAATTTTATGAAAATGCAAGTATCCGGTATTAGCAGACTAAATTAAAAGAGCTGGCTTTCAGATCAAAGTAGATCTGAGCTGTTTAAATCGGCTAGTTTGGATTAGTACCTGCTCAGCCAAGCGATCCAAGCAGGAGGACTGCATGTAACCAATTGGCTGGTCAGTGGCATCATGAGAGCGCCTCGTTCATGAAACTCAAAACCGCCATTTTTCCAGCGTGGTCCTCGATTCTGATGAAAAGCCACAGACACAGAGTATATATACAGATACATCCTTGCCTCGACGTCCACTTTTATTGTAGCACTTACGTTGCATTTAATTATGTCACAGGACACTCGGACGCATTGCTATGACAATGACCATGCACATTAGGAGGTACAAAATTGGAATGGAAAAGCAGTTAATCCAGTGGTTCCCAAACTTTTTTTTTGCTAGGCCCTCCTTTGTTTTTCTTCTTTTGATACAAGTTGACTAGAAAAATGTCCCCTACATTTAGGCATTTGAATTTTACCTAGAATTCAACACTGAATGAAACTGCTCTTCCTTGCATTTCCCTTTCCAGGTCAGCTGTATGGACTAGAGAAGTTCTGGGCCTTTTTGAAATATTCAAAGATAAAGAACCAGCCTATTGATCCGAAGCTGCAGGAACACCTCTCGCAGTTCAAGAACTTGGAGGACTTCAGGGTGGTGGTGAGTGTCTGCTGGCTACAAGTTTGAAAGGATGCTTCATGTTATCTCCACACTAGAGTGCTCTTTACCTGCAAGTTTTATTGGGCTAAATGAATTATTAACGAAAAGAGAAGCTAGCATATCCTCATATAAAATTATTCTAACATCATTATTTCATACTGAAACACTAACAGACTCGGAGCTGCTCAGTCTGCGCCTGCAGTCATAGAACTGTATCATCTGGTCTCAGCAAAAATGAACAATTCTCGTGAGTGATCTATTGTCCCACGCGTAGTTACGCTTTGTTTTCCTGTGATGACTCTCTGCAGCCCCCGATAGGAGACGATGGCAGCAGGAGGAGGCGTACCTCATCCTCGGCTGGGGATGAAGGGAGGCGTCGGAGACATCCTTCCAACACTACCTCAAAGCCCGCGCAGGCCTCCAAATCCTCCAGCACTTCAGCTGAGTCTGCCTCAGCCTCTGCCGCTGCACAGACCACACCCAAAGACAAAGCCCAGAAAGCAGCAGCGACAACATCTGCACAGGGCAAGAAGACAGAAGCCAGAGCCGGGAAGAAGGAAAGTGGTGCACCAAATAAATGAAGCTCCCCTCCCGTAAGCGTGGGTTTGAAAAGAAGCAAAGTGGGGCGGCTGCAGCGCTCATTCATTTCAGAGGCAAACTGCTTGGGTGTGAAGAGAGACTGAGCGTGGTTGATCCAATTTGATTGTTTTTATCAGTGCATTTCATTTAAAAGCAAGCATAGGCAGCGAGCTTGAATGTGTTCACCTGACAGCTCATAACGTTTACAAAAATAAATGCATTCCCTGCATTTTGCCTTTTCAGATGCCAAACTATTCAACAAATACTTTGATTTCAACAATATGTAAGCCGCGCTGGTCTATATAGGGCTGTTAAACTGTGATTCTAAGTTGCCAAGATAACAGACACTGCACACAGTGTGACTAATCTGATACAGCAGGATGTCGGGCGTTTTCTCATTAAGTAAAATAGTCCGCATTCTGCTTTTTTAAAAGTCTTCCTAATTGATTATTTGGGATTCAGATGTGTTTAAAATTGAAAACAGTTGCAGGTTTGTTTGTTTCTTTTCTTTTCTGAGGATATAAACTTCTGTTTTTATCATGACAATCAAAGTTGAGTCTTAAAGTGCCCATATTATCATTTTATTTTGGGGGGTCTGCTAGATTAGGTTTACATGTTTTACCCCATTCTGTCCATTATTGCAGCACCGTCTGTCTGTAAGGCTCTGCTTTTAGCTCCTTTCTGTCCAGAAAAGCACAGTCTCTGGGAATTTGGCTCCATTAATGCAGTACATGTGATCATGGAGAGTTAAAGAAACAAGCGTGATCGTAACATACACCATGCTAACACTAAACCATAGACAGTATAAGAGAATGATGCAACTTTTTAGCTCTAAAGAGTGAAGCCAGTGTGGAAGTGTTTTATCTCTTTACCCCTTTAAAGCCTACTAGAAGTAACCCTTGATGCTCTTGTCGGAGCCGAGTGGTTCCTATCATATTTCATGCCTGCTTATAGAACAAGATGACTGGGTGAGCAATAGACGGTAGTGAGGTTGGTCTCTACCTATTCAGCTACCCTCGGAGAAACCCGCAAACTATTGTAATGTTCGTCAAACCACGTCTTTATTGATATGTACTGAGGTATCAGACCTCGTCATTAAGGATACAATGAAAGTAGATAAATGTTGTCTTTATGAGGAAAAGAGCTAAAACTATTTGTTTTAAATAGCCACCAGGGGGCGATACCTGTGGCTGCAAAAACATATGGTCCTATAGAAGTCTAATGGAAAAGAGCCCTTGGATTTGACCAGTGAAAACACTTTCCTCAATCACCCAGTTAAAGAAATCCCAGAAGGTTGAATGTGTTCATCTGGAGGTAGCATTTTTTTCTGTGGGAAAAATGTCTCATCCCTCATCCAGGACTGAGAAAGTCACTTGGATGAATGAAGATAATCAACTTTCTAGGACTTTCCTGACGAGCTCACAGTGTCAGTTGTTTATTTTGGGTCATGTTGAATACAAAATTAGGTGATAAAGTTACTCACTCATTCACAAGGTGTCACCACAGCGGGTCGTTCCACATGTTTGATTTGACAGATTTTTACACCGGGTGCCGTTCCTGAAGCGACCGCAAAGAGATTTGTGTCTCCTCTCAGAATTGAAACTGAGATCTTCCACTTATTAGTTAAATGAGGTAAACCACTGTTGTACATTTTGGTCAGGCTACGTTTCAGAAAGGAGGATTATCCAGGGTTTGCTCACTTGTAGGTGACATCACAGTGCACACATTGCTTGCTTCATCAGGCTGTTAGTCATTCACACTCAGGTCCCCTTAGAATTCTTTTCTTCTGGCTTCCTTCATACTCTTCCACAACAATGACAAAAGAGCCACATTAAACCTGCTAAAAAGAACTGTTGCTTTTCTGGGGAGATGTTTAGCAAAGTGTAACCATACTTGTGAATGTTCAGCTCTGTCTTTCATTGGCATCAGTCTGTGTTTGTGCTGCATGGTGCTGCTGAGAGAGCTCGTACCGCTCCCACACAGGCTCTGATAGCAAAAATTCATCATGGAGAAATGTTTATTGTTATTGCAATTTAGAAAGGGAGTGGCTGAGATCAAATGTTGTTGTGTTCATGCTATTGCCGTTTAGGGCATTGACTGTGAGCTCAGTGACTCACAAAGATGCACTAACGCCGTGCACAGTCATAACCTGTGCGTGCCTGTCCGTTAAAAGTGACCACTACTCATGTGTGTGGTCACATTACGCCTGTAAGATTTTAGTCTGAGATTTTACTGAAAAGTGAAAAGGTGCTCTTTCACACATGAAGCTAACATGTTCAGACACTGTCAGATTAATGGAAACTGGGGGGGGGGGGGATGGTTGACTGACTACAGCTACAAGGTGGACATTGTTACAAGTCATGGAAAAAAGCCTAGACTGTAAAAGAGGCATTTCAAGTTGTTCATCAGGAGTGAGGACTATTACAGACTAAAGGATAGAGGACAAACCAAAAAAAAAAAACCCATAATAGGGGCACTTAAAATTAGTGAAGGACTCGCACCAAAGCTGCTGCTCCATAACAATGTTTTTACTCTCTGACAGACATTGCAGCTAAACTACAATGTTTTAGTTTTTGTTTAATTTACAGCCTGCAAAAATTCATTTGGGACACTTGACGTCCCATTTTACAACCAGAAGTAGTATAATTTATTTTTATTTTTCCATGTATTTGATGGATGGAATAGTCTTAGGTAAGCATTGCAGTTCTTAATTGCTTTTTGCTATTGAATAAAATAAAAATGTTTAAAAAAAAAATGTAAAAAAATAAATAAGTTTCTGCTGGAATAATGGGTGTGAGCTAGCATCATAAAACTACAGTATATTTTAGCTTGAAGTTTATATTTTGTTTGAGGCTTGGTGCTCTAGAGCACTTTAATGATTAACTTTCCTTTTATTTCACCAATGAACTTAAAATGTGTTTTAGAGCTGACTTTAATGGGAAAAAAATGTAAATACTATAAAAAATCATTTTGCCATTTATTCATTTGATTTTTGAGAAGTGATTTGTTTTATTGGTAGTGTGGTGTTGAGTGTGTTTTTAGGGTAAAGCAGTGCATGTTGATGAATTGTAAAATGCAAAAAAATATAAAATACTGATTGTACAAAATTGTGTTTGTGTGATCTGTCCTACTTTATCTCTCCGACTCCCCTACCTCTATTGGGTTTGTGCATTTTTTTTATTATTTTTTTTCACTGCCAAGTCGCCTATCCTGATAAGCTAGTTTTTGTTGTCAAATCACAGCTCGCACCTTTTAACAGCCTAAAGAAGCAATTCATACTGAAAAGTGTGTGCATGGGTTCGGGAAAAAGCAAAAACAGAACAGCTCCCAAGGAATCCAAAGACACCCTGTGACTTAACGTCAGAAAGTCCAATATTGAGGAATTGTCAGAAATCATTTCCCATGCAGTTTTGACTGCTAACAGTCATGGATTGGCCTCCCCACAGTCTGGATCTCTAGCTTATTGACATACAGCATTTAAATGAGCTTTGAATGTTCTTCAAGAAGCCAGGAGAACTATTCCTGAAGACTACTTAAAGAAATGACAAGAAAGCTGCCTAAGAGAGAACTGACCTCACAGCCCATTGTTCATTCAGTGGGCTGGTTTCAATCATTGTGCAAAGGTACTGTTTAAAAGGTTGGGGAGACCTGCAGTTGGCTGGGACTGAAGAAGTCACTTAGAAGAGTGATAAGACGTTTTTCCCACTGAAAACGCTACGTCCAGATGAACAGAATCAACTTTTTGGGGGTGCTTAAGAGAGTTCAGGCTATACTGAAAAATAAAGGTGATTATAACAAATATTCACTTTCAAGCTCATTAAAATTGTACAAACTCTGCTGTTGCCTTATAATTTGTGTGTGTGTGTGTATATATATATATATATATAATTTTGTACTATTTTCAAACATATTTTCTATCAGTGTAAGGCGAATCCGCTGACACAAGGAGACTGAAGATCTTGGGGCTCCTGTGGAGCAGTCGCTTTCATTTTTGCCTAGCCGTAGCAGCAGCAGCAACAACGCTGAACCCTCGCTCAACTAGTGGTTACCGACAGGACGTGAACGCGGCATTGGCCAGGGGCGGGTAGGCGCTAACCGTGCAGTATGGCGGACGATGGAGACAGTTCGAGCGGACCAGTTGACACAAGCGGTGGGCAGGGGGCAGCGGAGGAGTCGGACGGGCTTGGCCTCGGAGGGATGTTGCTGAATATCAGTATTTTAGTTCTAGTAGCGGTGGTCTGTCTGGTGGTCTACCGACGGTGGGGCAAACGGCTATACTCATACGCGGCCCAGGGCGACGAGGCCTCGGCGCTTCCCAAGATGAGGAGACGGGACTTCACTCTGGAGCAGCTGCGGGAGTACGACGGTATCCAGAACCCCCGCATCCTGATGGCCGTCAACATGAAAGTTTTCGACGTGACCAGCGGGAAAAAGTTTTACGGTAAAGGTGAGTGAGCTGTGGGAAAACAACAATCTTTACGATTGCGTGAGGAAGCTGAGGTGTCCCTTCTTGGGGTGAGTTGTCCCGAACCAAAATTTGGGCGCAAACCGTCGGGGTTAGCCTAGCTCTTCGGCTTTGTCTATGTTTTTGAATGGAGTGCTAGCTGTTAGCTAGCCGCTAGCCGCTAGCACGACTTTTCTTTTGGGGTTGTGACTACAACTAAAGTTGCAGACGTTTGAACCTTATATATATATATATATTAATGTACCGTAAACCTGCGACACTTTCTGTTTAAAGTTATGCAGCCGGGAGATGATTATTACGTTTTAGCATGCTAGTCTGCTAACGCTAGCCTGTTAGCTTGTCGACGTGCACAATGTGCGAGTGTCTGGACTGGACCCGTCGCTTGTTTACAGTGATGGGACTCACAATGCATCAATTCTGTACAGTTTGCATGAATATTTTCACCTCAAATGACCTCAGCACTACTGTACTCGTACTGTATGTTTATTTGCGATTGGGAAAAGCAAGTTTGGGTGCCACTGTGTGAAGTTAAATGGAGTTATAGGGACGAGACTGGCAAAACACGAAAAGAAGATATGACACGTCTTTCACTTAGACAAAACGAATGTGACGGGCCCACAGCCGTCTAACGTGCTACTCTGCATTTTCTCTGGCAAGGCTGAGTCAGCCGTCAACTCTGCAATAAACTATAATTATTCAAACAGCAGTCTCATGTGTCAGTCTGCTACTTCACAATGAGAGGACCGAGCCAAGCAGGCCCTGAATCTGTCCACCTCACCAACTTATGACACACTACCAGAGGCTCAGTGGAGCTGGCAGGACCGTGACATAAACTGTAGTGTATATTAGTCACACTGGATTTAATGCTGGAGAAACAGTTGATAGAAAAGTAAAACAAGGCATAAACTAAATAAATTAAAATGAATAAAGATGTGCAACTTGGTAATGGTGGTGTTTTCTGCTGTTCCATCACCACCTTCCTTGTCAGATCTGATGCATTTGTCATTCATTGTGGCATTAAATAGATCCACCCTTTAATCAGAAATTATATTAAGTCACTTGTATCCCTGCAGTTGTAGCTGTCACTCACAGCTGTTGCTCTGTCTTTCAGGCCTTATTCTGGCACTAATGTGGTCCAGTGAGCGTTTCTTTTTTGTTACACATCAAGTCAACATGAAAAAAAAAAACAGCATGATTCAAATTTAGTAAATGTCTATGT
The DNA here is from genome assembly GCF_057382275.1 of Copadichromis virginalis. Lineage (NCBI taxonomy): Eukaryota > Metazoa > Chordata > Actinopteri > Cichliformes > Cichlidae > Copadichromis > Copadichromis virginalis. The sequence goes on from NC_140636.1 coordinate 10,907,760, forward strand.
TGCACACTGAAGTTTCGTGTGAAGTGCACGCTGGAGTTTTATCTCTAATTCTCGTGGTTGGTTGTGAAAGGTAAAGAGTACTCCTTATCTTTGAGTTGATTAGCTCTGCTTCATAAACTCTTAAGCAGTGCCAGAGTGAGCATTGATCTGTGTTGGGTTGCACCGTTATATGAGCCTGCAGAGTTTTCACATGCAAGTCAGATGATTGTCCTCTTGGAAGATGATGAAGGATTCAAAACGTGGAGAAAAACTTCAGGAGTTTTATGAGACTGTATATCACTGGTCCCTTTCGAGTGATAATAAAGTCAGATATCAGAAGCAGAAGTCCCTTAGTGTAACACATGTCCTTATAAAAATTAATCTTGCTGGCAGATGTTACAAGACTGGGCTGTAACAAAGGCAGGAAAATACTGGATGTGATCTGATTAGATTACAATGTTTGTTTGACTAAAGCCCTCAGTGCTAATAATGTGGTGAGTTTTGTTGCAGGTCTGGTTTAGAGTAACAAATTGTCATAGGTGACAACAGAGACCTGTCATTTCTGTGACATTTCTACAGGACAAAAAAATTTGTTCTTTTTCTAACAACTGCCTATTCATTGCATCTCTGAAGATTTGCATGATTGATTTTTCTTTCTAATCAGAAGAGTTTGAAGGACTCATTCCTTTTGAGTGGTGTGAACGAGTGAATGTTTGGCATTTCTGCTTGAAAAGTGCCTGTTGACATGATTAAATTTCTGCTTGAGTAACTGTTTAATTGACAGAGTGTTGCAGCCCCAGTTAAACTCTTGTGCAACTCAGGAAATGTACTCCTTAGGTTGCTGATATTGAGTTTCAGATTACAATATGATCATACTAATCTATCTCCAGACTCTAATAAAAACATCAGTAGTGCTCATTCAGCATCTACAATGTGGATGATTTTAAAAACAAACTATTTTTAATGTATTTATTTAGCAGCTTAATGAACGCGTTCATGCGTATTTACTGTTCTTGAAAACGTTTAATGTGAAGCAGCTGCTATCGTCACAAGATGCAAGTCTGAGTTAATCATAAAAGGTTAACTTGTTGCTTTACTGCAACTTCATCTGTATACTTTCCCTTATTCTCAGTAAAACCATGTGATGCTTTTGCGCTGCACACACAGTGGAGTGCAAACACTTTGTTGGTTATTTGATTAGTTAAAGGAGATATGAAAGTACTTTAACTCTTACTCATTCTTGCTGTTGTTTGTTTCTCAGATGGTCCTTATGGCATTTTCGCTGGCCGGGATGCTTCGAGAGGCCTGGCCACCTTCTGCCTGGAGAAAGACATCCTGAGGGACGAGTACGACGACTTGTCAGATCTCAGTGCTGTACAGATGGAGAGTGTTAGAGAGTGGGAGATGCAATTTATGGGTACGCTTATGAAGAGAAAATACACTCGTATTGATTTTGCTCAGATTTCACAACAGCACCCATCATATTAAGTGAGGATCCAAATAGCTAGACAGCACTGACTGAGTTTTAATCTTCTGTTTGTATTGATTTCAAGTTTACTTCACTGTCCAAAAAAGCAAGTTTTTTTTTTTTGCTTTGTTTGTTTTTCCTCGACTGGACCCTCAGGCCTGTCATTTTGGGGGGGGGAAAACACTACTTGCAGTCATTATGTAAGTAGACCCTCACTAAATACTCGTTAGTGACTTATTAGGCTTTTAAAGGTGAGTCAGTGGTGGAAAAACCATCAGTGGACCAAATGGGTCAGCAGCTTCAGTTTGCCCCTTCTTGTAGAAAATATGAAGAAGCAGCTGTAGCTAAGAGCTCTTTTCATAACTCATTAATCTGCTAATGAAGTGACCTGCTGTTTATGCCATATGGGCATTTTTTTTTTTGCTTTTTGCCGTACACCTACGGTGATGCCATAAAGTGTCTCATTTACTCTGGAAACAGACAAATTACTGTGTGTGATATAAAGATCAGAAGTAGCACACTGTCAAATTATATCAGCAGTTATTTTCACTATGGACTATTTGCAGTCTGTAGTTAAAAACCTGCAGTTAATTAAAATCTTTTTTAAGAAAGGGAGGTGTTGAAGGATTTGAAGCTACAAAATTATTTATACTATTGTTATTCATTGATTATCCATAGACTTGAAGTCATTTCAGCTCTGAATGTTTGTTGGTTGTCTGGAGTTGAAAGAAACTTTGGAGTGAACTTGAAAGAGACATGCAAAAAAACAAAAACCTAAAAAACCCTGAAAATATCTCCCGCCACCACATCTTCAGCAGAGCAGTTAACAACAGGAAGCACTGAAACTGGAAGGAAACAAAGGCCTTCATTTTCTGACATGTCATAATCCAAGGATTATTCTGTGCTCGCTGTACATGCAGCACAGTGTTGGATCCTGTTACAGTCTGTCATTTTAAAACTTTCCTCGTGTGATTTACCTCAGATCTACTGTATTAGTGTCTAATTTTGGACTGGAACTCGTCTGAAGTACTGCCGGGCTTCTGCTTGCTTAAATAACACTTTAAAGCAGGACTGAGCAGCTTTGGCTGAGTTGGTGAATCCCAAACTGCAGTTGATTGACTCTTATAAGAGGATGACAGCATGTCATTTACGCTCAGCGCTGTTCCAGCCCAAAGTTGTATCTTGACATCGAGGGCAAATGTATTCGCTTAAGTATTGAGAGAGGTTTGGGAGCTTAAATCACGAGTTGATTAATTTACTGACATAAAACAAATTATAATGTAATAATTTTGGTTCCAGCCTCAAACACTTAAGCCTTCCCAAACTAAGCCTAAAAACTGAGCATCTTTGATTTTTGGACTGTTGCTGATTGTGTCACACATGGGTCAGATGTCTTGTTTTTACCAGCCAAAACCAGTCTGCTGATTCAGCCTCGGGGGTTCAACGGTCACTTTTTGTGTGTGTGGCTTTTAGGGCAGCCAGCAGACATGCAGGTCCAGATTTCTGTTTCTGCCCTACAGTCATTTATAAATCCAGAGAAAATTAGCGAAGCAAATCAAAGCCAAATCTTTATCAGACATGCAATCCCTTATCTCCAAAATGTATTGACCACGTAAGGCAATTGAATGTACCCTGACCAGCTGTCTGACATTTTACTTGGAAACCCAGCCAAACAATTTTTCCATTGTCCGGTTACTTGTAGGTTAGCCGTCTGTCAGGTGATTTTATTGATCACTCAGCCCTTTGTTTGAGCTTTAAATCTGTTCTGCACTTTCTTCCAGAAAAGTATGACTACGTCGGAAGGTTACTGAAGCCGGGCGACGAGCCGTCAGAGTACACAGACGAGGAGGACATCAAGGACCACCTGAAACACGACTGAGAGGTTCCATCACTCCGACCAAAGCCAGGAGCCCCAAACAGCTGTGACAGGGCCCCCCCAGGCCCCCCTAGACCACTTCCTCCATTTCCTCCTGCCCTATTGGCCTATCTGCCACTCCCTTCTCCTGCCCCACTGGCCAAAATCTTCACTCCTGATTCTGCCCGGTGACATGGCTGCTCTGGAAGGGCAGAATTCAAGTGTAAACACCCAGACCTCCCTCTTCTCTCCATCCCACAGAGATCACCACCAACAGAAAGCGATTGACCGCAAAAACCTTCGAGGAGCTTTTTTTTATCGACAGCAAACACATCTGGGGGCGGCGAGAGGCCTCGTGACATTAGATGTATCTGAAACAAAAACCCTAAAATATTTTAATCATTTGTCTGGGGGAGGGGGAAAGTGTGGTCGTCATGGTCGCCGCAGGGCACGGGTGGAGGCTGGTCCGAGGTAGTCAGAGAAACACATTGGTCTGAGATGATCAGTGGACTGGGATGGGGAAGCGGATTTCTCTCTCTTTTTATCTTTGGTTTAGTCACATTGCAACTGAAACTGCTTCAGCTTCGGACAGCTTATCAATCAATCATTTGATTTATTTTTTTTCTTTTGTTTTTTGTGTTTAAGTCATTGTCTCCCCTTGTTCAGAGGGCAGTGCTGTGGCCTAACCAAAGGCAATTGGCAGGGCGTCGCATTTTCCTGTTGTTTGTAGTGTATGCACTACTAGTTTTCTTTGTTTGTCACCATGTGATTGTATTTGTTGAGTAGCATAGAGGGAGGGCAGGGCGGGAGGGCAAATTTTTGTTTTGTTTTCTCTTTTTTTTTTGTTTCCTTTTTATTTTGGATGGGAGGGGGTGGAGGGGTCAGAGGTCCTCGCCATATGAAACTTGTTTTGAATCACATCAGATGGACTGAATCAGTGATCGGGAATACAAAGGGAAGATGACAGGGCAGTCCTAATCAATCGACTCAATTGTTTACATGCCTCACAAGCCAGCTGCAAGTCTGTAGATTCCCCTGAAAATGGTCCAAGTATTAATTGTGCCTTATTTTGTTTGTTGTGTCAGTCCTGACCGGTCTAACAGAGGAGGCAAGCAGAAGGATGGAGGTGTAGGCTTTTCCTAGACTCGGTCCCCCAGACTTTTAAGAAGGCATATGTTCTATCAGTCGTCCATGCACAGACTGTAATATTTCCCCACTTCACAAACTTTGTAAATAGTCCGTATGAATTACTCAGTGTTACTGCCATATTTATGTAGTTGATGAACTCCATATACGTATAATGCTATGTCGTATTGGCCAAACCCCCCCTCCATTGTTTGTTTTTTTTTGTTTGTTTTTTTGTATTTCCTTCTTTGCGTTCTAAACTTCTTTTTAAATGTGGATGAATTTCCAAAGGGGGGGAAAACAAAATACAAGGAGCGTTGCAGTGTGCTGCAGGGTGGGACCGGGAGCTGTTATTGCAGAAAATGTTTTTCAGAGCCGTTGCTTATCCTGTAAATATATCTATCATTTTATTAAAGCATGTGCAACAACAAAGTGAGCTATGCTGAATTCCCACCACATGTATTTAAATGTTGGGCGTGTGTGTGTGCGTGTCTGCGTGACAGAAGCAGGAAGGGATTTGTTCATGCATAATAAATCAATTTGGTTAATAATTGAAGATGTCTGGAATTTATTTGAGATGCGTGATTGGATCGCTAGCAGGAACACAGTTTTCCCGTGTTTTATCACCGTCTTTCCATCAGTCCTGTTTGCTTTCTTCTGACAGCGATGGTGGGGGAACAGTCATGCTGGGTGGCACATGCATGCAGTAATTAGAAGTTCTGTAATATAACTAAGAAGAAAAAAAAAAAGTGCTAAGAGTTTCACAAAATGTGAAGCTGCCTCTAGTAAAGTAAAACCCTTTGTGTTTAACTAGGAACTAAACTTACTGTTTGATACTGCAATAATTTTAAAAAATCTATATGTTGAAGGAAATACTTAGGGTGATGTTAATAATGAGCAAATAACAGAATATTTTTTTACTTCATAGGATTTGAATGAATCACTCAGCCTCATCAGGACAGGTTTGATTTGCTTGCGTAAGACAACCCATACATAAGATATCCTAAGTAGTTAAAATGTGTTTGCATAAAACTGAAACATGACTTGGGTCAACAACACTAATATTTGGATACCGTAGCTCGCTGGTACATTAGCATCAACATTTATAACATGCAAATCTTTGCAAAAGCTGAAATTCGGCCTCCCATTGCTGCACCCTCTGCACATACTGGAAATCTACGCATATATAAACATACTGGATTAATAGTCTTGTGTATGCAAACATTTGCAGTACTGAGCAAAAGTTTTGAAACATCCTTTGGATCCTGTATGGAAGGAAAAACAGTTTGTACAGTTCTAATGAGCTTTGAAAGTCTGTTTTGCATGAGGACCTTTTTTCTTCAACAGAGGCTGAAATCTCTTAGACAAGCTTTCTTGTGATTTCATTAAGCACGAATAGGAATAGTCAGGAATAATTCTCCAGGCTTTTTGAAGGACTTTCAAAGCTCTTCTTTGGATGTTGGATGCATATCGTTCTGATCTCTATCAAGCTGATCCCACACTGCTTCAATAATGTTGAGGTCCAGGCTCTGGGGAGGCCAGTCCATGAATGAGTGTTTTTAGTGATTTTTACTCCACTTCTTGTATAATTTCCCTATTTCAGCCTTTTCTTCCTATTTCCCTTCTCTAAAAACGCCTTCCTGACATTAACCCCTCCATAGAGAATATTTCTGATTGTCTTTAGCAAGCAGCTGATTGATCATCTAACGGTCCAGATGCACGTATCATGATTTTTCCAGTTTCTTACAGACTTTAAGATACTGTCCGTTTGTCAAAGATCATTTTTAGGTCTGCCACGTCTTTTCTCCTCCACTTCTTTATTTTAATTTATTTCTTAAGGACACATTGCACGTCATGCTGAGACATGCCAAGGTTACAGCTGATAGCTCTTTTGGAATCACCTTGTTTTTACCAAAAACCTGTCAAACTGAATTTTTTATTCAACATTCAAGAAGTTTATTGTCATATACACCACAAAACACAAGTGGATACGCAGAGCAATTAAATTCTTACTCTGCAGGTTCCCTTCACATTAAATAAACAAATAACTAAAATAAAGAATAGACTTAACTCTGAGCACAGAAAATAATAAAGTAAACAAGTGCTTATGTAGCTTATGTGTGGGTGTAGTAAGAATTTAAGGTGCAAGTAGTTGCAACACTGTCACAGTGGTAATATATACAGAATATGTAACATTAAAATTGTTTATATTGTATGACGTTGTATTATGTTGTATATAAATGTACAAAATTGCAAATTTACAGGTCAAAGAATTCGACAGCTCGACAATTAGTGAGTTTTCATAGGTTCAAGACAAGAAATCGGAACAAGTGTTGTGTTTTTGTGACAGCCTGGTTGTAACAAGGTAACACTTTGTCCCCCCTCTTGTCCTTCATAGCCACAAAGAATGAGTAAATATTATTTGTGCTTGCTAAGTAATTTCTCCCGGGTTCGCTGTCATATCCAGAGACACTGGAACATTTTTGGTACATGTAACACCAATAATAAACATTAATCCATATTTCAGAGCTGCATTTATTCATTCACGTGGAGCGTAAATCTCTGATATCAACTACTCAACTGCGCCTCCCTCCGCCGCTGATTGATTCGGGAACTTCATCACAACGTGTGTGAGTGAGTGTGAGTTTGGTGTTGGCTGTTGTGGCTCATGCACTGTCGCCGTTGTGTAAAGCCAAAGCGGGTTTCTCCTAATGCTTTCAGCAAGATCACGGATCACGGATGTATCTTAGCTGATTCTCTGCCGAACATTTCCCAGCAGCAGCTCCATCACACACCGCCGACATTTTGGCTGTTTTATCTAAAACCCAAGCTAACCGTGCTGCACTTACACCCTCTAAAACCAACCTTCACCAGACTCGGATCCTTCTGGCTGCTTTCCGGACGGTAAGTGGTGATCCCGTGGAGAGTGTTTGTCCACGTTAAGCGCGAGTTTTTCCTCCGGCTGTGAGGGCGTTGTGTCGGTATGTTTCCCCACCAGGAGCGCAGTAATGGCAGAGCATATGTCCCAGAGTGAGCTGGATTACCCGTTCAAACTTCTGGAGTATTTTAACGGCTTCAGAGTGTCCAAGGTAAACATTTCACGGTTTATCTTCGGGAAGTGTCAGTCTGATTTAATGTGTGTCGATTCAGATTTTCTCCACTATATGCAGGAACTGTTGAAATATTACAAACTGGACTGAGGTGGTGGATCTGCCTATAGTCATAGTTTTTTAACTAAAAGTCTGCCTACCAGTGCAAAGTTGTTAACTTGACAGGTCTTTCCGCAGGTGATATTTTCAGCCTGTGAGCTTGGAGTATTTGACCTGCTGCTCAGGTCCCAGGAGCCTTTGAGTGCCCAGCATGTTGCTCAGGAGCTGGGCACCAGCTTGGATGGGATGGAGAGGCTGCTGGACGCGCTGGTGGGCATTGAGATCCTGGAGGTTGAGAAGACAGATGGAACAGGTGAGGAATAGGAGGAGGCGGGTATAGTGTAGCAAGCAAAAGATCCCTGATTTGTTTCTGGGAGGAGATGCAAACCCCTCGGGGTTGTGTCAGGAAGGGCACAAGGGGTGGAAATCTGTAGAGCTACCCGCTGTGGTGACCGAAAGTAGTTTTTGATGTACAGAGAGAAGGAAACTACAAAAATATGATGGTTTCTCCCTGGGCATGAAAATGATCTCCAGTGTGATCATTCCAAAAAGCCAACATGTCAAATTTAAGCTACATCAGGTAATAATATTATAATTAAAAAATGGTATAATTAAATTGTATGTAATTGTGTAACAGTTACATTTAGCTGCTCTTTAAGGCTTTCATTTTAATTTATTGCTCTTTCTCTTCTATTAAAACAGCTTTGTACAGCAGCACCGACGTGGCAAATCTTTATCTGGCCAAAGGCAGCACCAAATCTCTCCATGACATGATCGTCTACCAATCCCAAACCATCTACCCACTGTGGAACAACTTGGTGGATGCTGTCAGGTCTGTGTATTCACATGGGACCACATCAGGCTAAAATACCACACAAAACGAGCTGATTTAACAGGGCTTTTAGAAATGTTTGCAGATGTAAAGCAACCATTCTCTTTCGCTTTGTGTTGTTTTCATGAGCACAAAGAATTGTTCCTTATCCTCTGTCATCATGCAGGGAGGGGAAGAATCAGAATGAAAAGACATTCAGCCTTCCAGCAGAGGAGGTCTTCCAAGCCATTTACAGGTTGGTGTTGATCCCGCTGCTTCAAGTGTGGCTTTGAGCTTGTTAGGATTCAGTATATGAACCTAAACTGTACCGCACAGATCAGAAGAGGACATGCTGAAATTCATGGGTCTCATGAACTCGTCATGGGTTCTGGATGGACATGACGTTGTGACAGCGTTCAATCTCTCCGGCTTCCAGAACGTAGTAGATCTTGGAGGTAAGAGGCTGTCAGGGATGCTCTGACATCTGAGAGGGGCTATTATTCTTCCCAAGAAGGCAAATAGATATACACACACCTATCAGACATAACATTATGTCCACCTTTAAGTCGTTTAAGTTGCGAGGTGGGGCCTCCATGAATCGGGGCTGTTTGTCCAGTACATCCCATACATGCTCAATTGGATTGAGCTCTGGGGAAACCGGAGACAAGTTAACATCTCAGTCTCGTTGTTGTGCTCCTTGAACCATTTTTGCTTTGTGGCAGGGCACATTATCCAGCCTTCACTCCCCCACATGCATCAGTGTCTCTTGGTGACTCATCATCCTGTCGCTGGCTCACCACTGCTCCTTCGTTCGACCACTTTTGACAGATACCGACCTTTGCAGACTGGGAACACCCCACAAGAGCTGCAGTTTTGGAGATGCTCTGACCCAGTCGTCTAGCTATCACAATTTGGTCCTCGTCAGACTCGTTCATCTCCTTAAACTCACCCATTTTTCCTGCTTCTAACACATCAACTTTGAGGACAAATGTCCACTTGGTCCCAGATATATCTCGCCCAAATAGGTGCCATGAAGAGGAGATAATCAGTGTTATTCACTTCACCTGTCAGTGCTCGTAACGTTATACCTGATTGGTGTAGATACCTCAAATTCATGTATACCAAAAATGAACATTTTGAAGGATTGTTCCCTCTGATAAATGTTGATCGCTGTTTATGAACGATTGCTAGGTTGCACTGGTGCTTTGGCCCGCGAGATGGCAAAGGCGTATCCCTCATCCACCGTCACAGTGTTTGATCTCCAGCAGGTCGTGGAAGTGGCTCAGAAGCATTTCTCTCAGGAGAATGATGCTATTGTATTTCAGTCTGGTAAGTCTGCTATGGATGATTTAAAACACCTTAAATGTTTAAGAAAAAACATACATGGGGGTGGCTGTATGTCACCTACTAATCAGAAGGTTGGTAGGTTCATGATCCTCTGCTACTAACACCAGGTTGCTCTCCAATGCTTGCGTCTGAGTATGAATGTGTGTGAATGTTAGATAGAAAGTACTTCCCTAGAAAGGGCATAGAAAAATGTTCAAAACCTCCTGTTTGCAAGGTGCAGCCAATCAGAAAAAAGCTGGGTTAAAAAAGAGGAGGAAAGGAGCTTAAACATCTTGTTTTGGTTATTTTGAAATCTGAATCATGCATAGAATCATGGAAGTAGATATAATAGGTCCCCTATGAGATTAGTTAGGAAAAAAGCATTTTTTTCTTCACTGTAACCAATAAACTGGTAAATACGTCTTTATTAATGCTGCGCCCTCTACGTGCAGGAGATTTCTTCACTGGTGAAATCCCCACTGCAGACTTGTACGTTCTGGCCAGAATCATTCATGACTGGCCTGAAGAGAAGTGCCTGACGCTGCTGAAGAAGATCTATGACATGTGTGCACCAGGTCAGTACACCAGGTACATGTGGGGGTTTGTTGTTTTAGCGACAAACCACTGAATGTGAGATCTGTCAAGTCTGGGAAAGTAGAGAAGTAACAGCTTCAAAAGCGGACAAGTTATGTTCAGTTTGTGTCAAAATGAGACATTTTCTTACCAGAGTTAGTGGCCAGCTTGAAAATAGCCACTGTTATTACATTTCATATTGCTAATGAGCTTCATCAAAAGAGTAAGAATAATATGAGTATATTATTGAGCGATCAAGTTTGAAGTTGACATTTCTGAGCTCCCAGTTGGAATTTTCATCTGGAACGTCTCCTCAACTCAGAGTCAGAGCAACCCCACCAATCCTGAGGTAATCACAATCACAGCCATAGATGGTGGCTGTGATGTAAACAGTAGTAAAACTGAAAAACTTGTCATCTGTACTGCCATTGTTGTGTATTTGTAACTCAGCCCACTCATCAGGCTCTATCTTTGAATGCCCTGCAGCAGTGTTTTTAAGCACAGAAAACAAGTATTACATTGTTTTTCTTGTGACACGTGAATAGCTCGACCTTGGTAATAATGAAAACAAATCCCATTTTTCTTCGTTTTTGCAACTTTACTGCCGACACTCCCAAGTTCCGACTTCCGTGGTATCTGGAGCACAGCATAAATAACAGTTTTAGTAATTGTTTCCATTTGTTAATGATTTGACCTGTATTTTATCTGCTGCACTGTAAGATGTTCACAAACCTGCTGGCCAACACTAGTTTACTCCACCAAGTACTAAATCATGTGTTTCGAGGGGATCAAACACTTATTTCACTCAGTAGAGTACACATTGTTGCTATATTTTCTCAATTTTTCATTTGATTATTATACTTATAGCAGTTTTTGTTTCTATTTGAAACAAAAACTGCTTTCAGTATCTTTGTTTGTCCTCCTGCCAGGCGGCGGCGTCCTGCTGGTAGAAGCGATGCTGTTTGAGAACAGACGAGGGCCCATCATGACTCAGCTTTTCTCCCTCAACATGCTGGTGCAGACGAAGGGCAGGGAGCGCCCACCGTCCGAGTACACACACATGTTCAACAAGACCGGCTTCAAGAACATTCAGGTCTGCCGCACGGGCAAATCTTATGATGCCATATTGGCCATCAGATGAGCTCAGACAGAGAACGGGATGCTTAGAAAGCATCTGTCAAAAGTCTGGGAAATTAGAGAAAGGTTAAGTGGAAACTTCAAGGCCTCGATAAGGAACAGATGTCAACATCAAACTGTAAACTGTGGGGAGAAAAAAAAAGTTGTCCACATGGATCTCCAGTTTATGTTATCGTCAGCACCAATTATTTAATATTTTGAAATTTTTCTTACAGTTCACCTTGTCTTTCGACCACACCTCTGGTTAGAGGTTGCTGCTGTGATAGATAATATCTTTTAGTCATACTTGCGTCTATAAGTAATGTTCTCACCTTTCACCAAGCAAAATAAGATTCAAGAATGGGTTCAGATTTTAAAAAAAATTTAACATTTGATGAAGATTTTCTCTCTTGATACCACTCTTATGGTTGTATGCTAAATATGAAGCTACTACTACCACCAGAAGCTTGTTAACTTAACATTAAGCTAAGCTAAGCTAAGCTAACAAGTAACTGTTTAGCATAGTTAGCATAAAGACAAAAGTAGGTTAACCTGCAGATATGTTTAATTTACCTTAACTAAATAAATACACTAAGCTAATAAGCAACTGGTTAGCTCAGTGTCGAGGCTCTGACATGAATTCATTGCTCAAGAGTTGTTCACCATATTGAAGATGACACAACAAGTGTTTGCATGGGAAATGTGTGTTCCCCAATGGGTTGGCTCTCGCTGGGTGAAAATGGTTGCAAAATATGTGCAGGACCAAAATCATCCTAGTGATTGCTTTGGTTGCTAGCACATTGCTTGTAGTTTTTCGTGGTTGTCTGCAAATACTCATCTAGCTGAGAACTAGTACATTTTTACAATTTGTAAAAATTTGTACAATTTGTAAAAATGTTACGCAAAGTGGAAATGGAGAAGCCGTGCCTCACCACTGGAGGCAAGCATGTTTCACAAGTTGCAACTTTTACTTTGAAGGTGACGAATCTTTATTTCTAGCTTGTGTTGGACTTTTTGCAGTTTCACTAAAGTTCGGAGAGTGGCTGGGAAGTGTTTGTAGTCAACTCTGTCACTTCCAGTCAAACTAGGACAGCAGCAACATGCTAGCAACCAAAGCAATGACAGAGAGTTTTTCACCAGTTGGTTGAACTGGTACCTATGGCATTTAGAAGCTCCTTGTCTACGTCCCAGCGACTACTATCAACTTCAAGAAACTGGTTGGGGTATACTCACTTCCCTCAGAGTCAGTGGTTGCCAAATGATCACAGGCCATTTGACTGGCTTGTGTGACTGGGGCTTTATTTACTTGATCCTACATTATCACTGTGATCATCACACATCCAAATTGGTGGACGAGTTAATGTCAACACTGACGCTCGCTTCTCTTCTCTTTTATGACTATTTTTTATGCCTATTCAACCAGAATATTAGACCAGTATATCATAGTGGGCACTGCATATGCACCCCAAAACCTTTTTAAACATTTTTGCACAAAGTTAGTTTTATAATTTTGAATTACATCCAGACTTCAGATATAATCTGATCATAAACAGTTTTTAACCAGATAAAGAAAAAAGTCATTTTCACACTGTTGGGAAAACTGACCCTATAATATTTGTTCATGCAAAAATCAGACTGTAAACCTGCTGCCATCATTGCTTTCATTGTTCTACACAATATTTTCTCAGTTGTGTCTATCTTGCAATGTGTCATTTCTCAGTCTCTGTAGAAAAGTCAGTTTTGTCTGTCTTGTAGATCTTACCAAGTCTGTGCTAGATGTGTGTGTCTTCATGTATTTAATGATTCTGTTTCACTCACAGGAAGACACATCAGACTAATAAAGTTCAAATAGGAAAAATACTGACCTTTAAACTTAAAAAAAGTGATGTGATGTGTGTGAACGTGCGCGTGTTCCCAGCTTTCCTGTTCACTGTGACGAGTGGAAGATGAGACTCAACTGTATTTAACCCTTTATGATCACCTCTGTTTACCTTCATCATTCCTCTGCTGCTATTATGAAGTTCTCACTGTGTTGGCTGGTTGAAGAAAAAAGAATCACTCGGGTGCTGTTTAAAAAACCCTCTTTGTCGATGTCTGGTGCATTTTGTCGTTTTATGTTTTATTTTTTTATGATGTCAGTTAGCGAGGCTTCAGGAACTGAAGCTCTTGTTCACACCAGAAGCCGACTCGCATCAAATCGGCTCCTCATAGCTGCTGATAAGTTCACACGTGAATTAAAACATGTGTTAATGGAGCTGTGAGATTATGTTTTATTAGCATGTGTGTCACTGATGACATGTAAATGTAGAATAACAACATGTGCAATAGAAATGGAGCATTTGAGTCACCGGACCCTCCTCCTCCTGCTCATTCCTGTAAGCATGCATCCTTCAGACACACATCTTGGATATTCTGTACAAAAAGTTCATTTGAACAAAAAATATTATGTTTATAATTTTTTGTATTAAAAGTATTGCATGTAAACACAGCCACAGGGTGTTGGGAGTTTGTCCTTGTAGCTGATACTGTGATAGTTCTTTAGTCTTAAATATTTATTAGTTAATGTTTTTACAGCCTCCCTGAATTTTTGCCTGGACTTTACACAGTTTACACATTAGTTATTGAATTACTATTATGTTAAATTGTTCTTTGTTACCAAAGCAGCAATTTTAAGAAGTCATATCCAATATGTAATGTGATCATTTGTCTCGGTTTCTCCTGGCAAAAATTACGAGGATCCAAGAATTATAGATAATGAGTCTTACAGTTTTTTTTTATTTATAATATGGTGTATCCATGAGCAAACTATGCAAAGTATAATAAAATACTTCATTTCACTGAGATATTTTCTTTTGCCTTTTATTCAGCTATTCTGCGTTAACGGGACTATTTTATTAAAGGCTATTTTCAGTGTTTTGCTTGCTGTAACTTGCAAGTTTCCTAGCTTCTGGGATAAATATTCAGATATTATCAAACTGCTTTCATAAATGAGCTGATACAGTATGTTGTAAATAATATCGAAGAGCACAGAAAGAAACACAAAAAGGGGCGTATCAGTAAAGAAAGTGATTATATTGATCTAGGAAACCTTTACGAAGGGAAGAAAATGTGTCCTTTTCTCACTAAATGTTTGTTTTTATGTTGCTGATGGTCTGTCCCTGTAGTGTGTGGTGTCCTTGACAGAAAGCAGAGACTTTGTTGTCAGTAGAAACCCTCCGTCGTACACACTTGGGAAAGAATTATGCACACATTATTATGGTTTGTTGACACTCAAACTGGCAACCGGGTAACGTGGGTTGTTACCGAGGCTGTGGAAACTTCTTGTTTTTTCCTGCAGTGATCTGTTGTCGGATTACTGCTACCAGTTTCGGTTTTGCTGCCCTCTAGCGGCCGATGCACATAGCTGCGTGTGTGCAGAGTAATCTCCTCCCCAGCCGCCACTGTGTTTGTGTATGTGGAATGCGGGTCAAGCGGAACTCAAGGCAAAAACTGCGCTTCGCTTCAAACTCAAAACAGCGGCTCGCATCGGCCTGACGTGCTCTGTACGTACTATGCAATTTATTTAAACTCTACGCTGTTTTAATTCAGGTGCATATGTACCAGAATTATTTTATCTAGACATTTGAGCGAGTTTATATTTTTAGTATGGACGTACTAGCAGTCCGCTAGGAAAACGCGACATCGTCATTTAAAATGGCGCCAAAGATTAACCTCAACCAGTGGATCGCTGGTAAACCTACCACACTGTGCCCTGCTGGTTAGCTGCATAGTAGCGAAAAGGCAGTGTTGTATTAACGATGAGTTTAAATTCACGTGTTGTTTTTGATTTGGTGTAGTTTGTTTTGCACAAGAATTGACCCTTAACCTTTGACAGCGCGCTGTCTGTGCCGTGGGATTTAGTGAGTGGCACCGTAGAACCCTGTGTTATGTTAGCAACATCGGCTAATAATGCTAAACACAATCTACATTACGTGTAGCCTCCAGCTAACTAGTTAGCCGGTGTGCTAACCAACAACGTCAGCGAAACATAAGGTGTACAATGACGTTAGACAACAAGATTAAATATTCGTGATACGAATTAGTATCCATATGTTCTGTTTATTAAGTTAACTTATTTGTATATAGCGAATGTTGTTGCTAACTTAAAAAAATATAAACATGCCAATTTGAGGCGCCGGTTAGGGATGGGCCTTATGTTACATAACGGAAATAGGAGATTAGCAACCAGGCTAACATTAGCCATGTAGAGTTGCAATGTGACTTAAAAAAATGCAACGCTCCGTGGTCTGCTTAGAACTTGCATCCGTATCCTTATAACACAAGGCTGCCAGAATAGCACCGGGGAGCATTTGTTTTGATCAGCTGGTGGCTTGAGCTAGTTTCTCGTAATTTAGCTCGTACTTTCTGCAGCCTGCTTGCTGGAAGGAGGGGCGTCGCACAGACCCTGGCTAGCCTGCATTTAGCCTAGCCAGCTAAATTAGGGTTAGCACCTTTCTCCCTATGCGGGTTGGCGGCGGATTCTGAGAAATTTCCTCCTGTGCTCTTGGGAGTTGAGACTCCGTGCACGGGCAGCCTGATCTTATAACAGTGTTGCTTCCTGTCAGTGCAGCATGCGGTAACTTCTTCTCGAGCAGTGCCTGGTGCGTGCGTGCGTGCGTGTGTGTTTATACAGCCATGCTGGCTGATCAGGACGGAAACCGGTGGGATAGTGACAAGTTCTTGGACTGTTGTTGTGCTTCGTTCTCATATGGCAGAAGTGATAATTTAGCACTAGCATGGCAGTGATTTAAATATTGATTGATCCACTTTTGCCCCCCCCCTACTGTTGGGAACATATTTCACCACAACATGATCGTTTTCTCAGATTTTGCATAATCAATACATCATACCACCGTGTTTAGCTGCAGTGAATTGCAGCTAATTGATAATACCCAGAAGAATATTTTTGGTCAACATGTTTGCTTTTGGTAATGGTGTAACTGAGCATGATTTGGTTACAGCATTGTGCAAAGCCACTCACCAAAAGTAGCATTTACTAACTGACTCGACTTTCTTTGTGTGAGGGGTTTTAAGGCAGCCTATTAATCTTACTACCAAATCTTTTCCACAGTTGTTTATCGTGTACCTTTTCATCCTCCCATTCTGTATCTCCACCTCATTTCTTGTTTGTGAAGTGCCCTTATGCCGGAGCTCCGCAGACAGGTGACAATGAAGAGAAGCAGACACCCCAGCAGCAGCGATGACTCGGACAATGGAAGTAAGCAAAAATATTGTCTCTGCTGACTCATTCATACCAAGTCCACATATAGATGGGAATGAGGGTTGGCACAACCCTGCCAGCACAAGTGCCAAGCACCGAGATAAGTTCAGACAAAGCGAATGACTTCATGAAGTCTGGCTATTTTTAGAAGTAAAAGTAAAGTCTTTTGACAGCTTCCTTGATAACCATGACACTTTTGCTTTGCAGTTAGACTTGAAAATGTATCTCTAATGTTATTGGTGTCAGTGTGAGTAAGTCTGTACTTCCATGTTCAGGAAAGAAGAAAAGAAAGAGAAACAAGTGCAGTAGATGGACAAACATAAAGGAAAAGCAAAAGAAGTCATGTAGTCCGAGAAACAGGAGACAGAGTAGGGACAGGAGGAATGTTTGGACCTTTAAAGACATCCTGGCAGGTCAGGCAGATGGTCTCAAATCTGGGAACAGCTTGCAGTTGTTGGTTTCCCTCAGAGGTTGGACTTTTACCACATTGTTTAAAATGCTGCCCGGAGCTGTAAATTACAGAAAGCAAAGTACATGCTTCATTATGACTGAGCATTCGTATCATTTTGCCATCTGTTATAAAAACAAACCCCAAGCGCTTACTGGAAATTGCTTTTAGCCTGGTCTGTTTTAGGGTTTTATTAGACAGACAAGTTAAAATATTTAATGCCATAAAGCACACCACAATGATCAAGCACTTTTTATTGTGGTTCTTGCAGTTGATTAAAAAATCAGAACAAAAAAACCCCATTTTGATCATCAATTTCATACCTGGCCCAAAGTCAAATTGGCGACTCTAGCTGATAAAATGAAATTGAAAACAGAAAATGTCAGTTGCCCCAGTTTGACTATCCAAATGAGCCAGGCGTTTCTCTCAAGTTTCCCCTCATTGGGGGAAATCCAGACGTATTTAATGGTGTGAAGTTGTTTATTAGAAAATCAGCAGACTTGGGCTGATGCTCAAAGAAGAAATGTGGGTCTGTACAACAGTTTGTGGTGTTTCTGTTTCAGGTAATTCCACCTGCTGGTCCCAGCATTCATCGCAGCACAGGAGGTGGACTGGGCAGAAACCCTCTGAGGTACGCATTTGGTCTCAAACTATTTATTGTGGTTTTTAAAAGGTTGCTGTAAAACTTGAAATGTGTAGATTATAATTAATGGCCCTTCTTTTTTGTCAGTCTTGTACTCTGGGATCGTACTTTAGATTTTAACTAAAGACGTGTATATGTGGCTGACAAATGAATGTGAAAATGAAAGGACCAGCTGGCAGCACATCTGTAAAATAAATGTTTATGTGGTTGTTTATACGTGTAAGAAAAGACGTGCTATCTTGGACCCACACTCCAATTGTGTCCTTGAGATGAAAGCACGTTTGCTGTTATCTACTGTACAGTCTGTGGACTTGGTCCCTGCAGTCCACTGTGTCCTCCCTTTCACTAGAGAGCCAATCAAATTAAAGCAAAACAATGACTTGAGCCAATGCAGGATCCTAATTTGCTGTCTTTAGCTGTGAGGGTCAATGTGGTCGATTATTTTTCCCTTCCTTTTTTTTTTAACCTGTTCAAACAGTGATATACGTTTTCATACATTCTATATTTATTTATCAGTTGCTTTGCAAAAATGTAATTTAGCGAACCTTCAGCTTTCTTCTTTAAGCTGATTGAAGTTCTTGACGCTGTTGCAGAGACGAGCTTTGTTTTGCAGCAGTTTTCTCTGAAATCTCATTATACACTTAGCAATGTTCATGTTATGTGCTGCAGGTTTTCAGGACGGACCTGATCACGGCCATGAAAGTGCACGACTCGTATCAGCTGAACACCGAGGACTACTACGTCCTAGCTGACCCATGGAGGCAGGAGTGGGAGAAGGGCGTCCAGGTCCCCGTCAGCCCCCACTCCATCCCACAGCCTGTTGTGAGGTAGGAAATAAAAGTAACACATTCAATCTCACTCATAGTTCACTTCGGTGAATAAGAGGCAGCGTAGCTGATGGAGACTTTGACACTTCTAGCCCTTTCCCACTTGTACCCACTTGGGTTGGCTCGACTGGCCTTGGTTTTTATGGTTTTCGATTAGGTGGTAGAACCTGAAACTGTGTACTTAAAAAAAAAAAAAAATGTTTTAAATACCTACTCGACTGGGCTTCTGAGCAGTGCAAAAACGTGATGTCAATTGGCTAGTCAGTGGTGTAACTCAATGAGTCATGAGAGCACGCCTTTATGAAAATCAAAACTGCCATTTTTGAAACCGAGCAACAAATGAAATGGCTACACAAAAAACCCACAGTGGTCCCAGAGTGACAAAAAGCTATACACCGAGCAGCAGGTATGCCATCGCCTTGACGTTCTCCATTGCTTTGGTGTTTGTGTGATGTACAATGAAGTCACGAGACCACGTTGCTATAACAACCCAGCATTAGGTGATACTCGGCTGTAACGGAAAACGTCTGAAACCGAGTCGAGTCAAGCTGAGGCTCCAAGTGATTTAGCACAGCCTGTGTAGAGGTAGATCAAAATATCAAGCTGATGGTGCTAAAATATCACCTTGGAAACCTGTATTG
Organism: Copadichromis virginalis; assembly: GCF_057382275.1. Classification (NCBI taxonomy): domain Eukaryota; kingdom Metazoa; phylum Chordata; class Actinopteri; order Cichliformes; family Cichlidae; genus Copadichromis; species Copadichromis virginalis. The sequence goes on from NC_140636.1 coordinate 10,926,981, forward strand.
TTTTATCTGTCGACCACTGAGTGCTGAAGGGTTTTCGTGGTTCAGAATTTGCCTTTAGGGGATGTCAGTGAGCAAACACAGTCCGTGTATGATAAAGGCAGCGAGTCTGTATCATCCTGCCTAACAGACATTGATGCATTTCAAGAAAATATGAGTAAACGAAACCCTTATTAACAAAACATTTTTAGAATGCTGGTGAGTTTCTGGTTAAAGCCTCTTTGAGGGGACACCAGAAATCCCGCCGTGCAGGAAATACCCTTCTAATAAAATTACAGCAGAGAAATGTTACAGTGTTACTAATTTAGTAACAGTGTTTCCATTCATTTGTATGACCATGAAAGATAATCTTTTACCATCCTGTCTACTGTTCATCAGTATCAGAATTGTAAATATTACATGTTTTATAAATTTGAGGGCTGTTTAAGTGCAAACCAGGAAATCGCATCCTTTTTGAAAGTGTCATTGAAAAGAAAAGTCCTTGAATGCCTTAAAAAGTCCAGAGGTGCTTTTGGGTCGGCTAGGAGCTACTGTAAAGCCTGCCGTACATGTTAGACCACCAGTTGTTGGTTAATAATGTATAGTTCGATTAAACATGCTAATCTTAGCCTAATCTAGATTCATCCCTACTCTCTAACTATAGGCCCATTTCCAACCTCCCTTTTCTGTCCAAAGTACTGGAACGAGCCGCCCTCACGCAGCTCCAGCTATTTCTTGACAACAACAATCTCTATGAGAAGTTCCAGTCTGGTTTTAGAGCTCGGCATAGCACAGAAACCGCCCTACTGAGAGTTTTTAATGATTTGCTTTTAACTGTTGACTCTGGTTGTGCTGCTGTCTTAGTAACCTTGGACCTGACAGTAGCCTTCGACACTGTAGATCACAACATACTGCTAGCCCGCCTTCAACATTGTGTCGGTTTAAAGGGCACTGTCTTAAAGTTTTTCCAGTCCTATTTGAATAATAGGAGTTTTTCTGTTCACCTTGGTGAACTGTCATCTCCCAGAGCTCCTTTAACCTGTGGCGTACCTCAGGGGTCCATACTAGGCCCCCTGTTGTTTATTCTGTACTTGCTCCCTCTGGGCGATGTGCTCCGTAAACATAATGTGTCCTTCCACATCTTTGCCGATGATATTCAGATCTACCTCCCTCTGAGGTTGAACTGCAATGTTTCTTTGCAGCCGCTACTCTCCTGCTTGTCTGACATTAAGACTTGGATGACTCTTAACTTCTTACACCTTAATGAAAGCAAAACCGAAGTCATTGTGTTTGGGCTTCCTAAAGATCCCAACTTCTCTCTTGACTTTTTGGGACCCCTAACCTCCGATTGCACTTCTTCCATTAAGAGTCTTGGAGTTATTTTTGACAATGCTTTTAAACTTGATAAACAAATCAGCTCTGTAGTTAAGGGATCTTTTTATCATTTACGGATTTTAGCCAAAGTCAAGTCTTACCTTTGCAGGAACGATCTAGAAAGAGTGGTCCATGCTTTTATTACTTCACGGCTGGACTACTGTAATTCCCTCTATGCTGGCCTAGATCGTTCCTGTCTACATCGCCTTCAACTGGTGCAGAACGCTGCCGCTCGCCTGTTGACCGGTTCAAAAAAAAGAGACCACATCACTCCGGTTCTCTGCTCTCTCCACTGGCTCCCAGTTGCTTTTAGGATTGATTTTAAAATCTTACTGCTGGCTTTTAAGGTTTTAAATGGCACTGCACCTTCTTACCTGTCAGAACTCCTTAGTACTTATCGCCCCAGGAGATCTTTGAGGTCAGCCGATCTGATGCTTTTAGATGTTCCCAGATATAAATTAAAGACAAAGGGAGAGAGGGCGTTTGCTGTGGCTGCACCCAGACTGTGGAACAGTTTACCTCCTCACGTCAGATTCTCCAAAAGCCTAGAAACTTTTAAAACTGCTCTTAAAACTCACCTCTTTTCATTGGCTTTTAGAAAGGTTTAATTTATTTGTTTATTTATTTTTATTTGATCAGCGAGGTGTTTTACGAAATTGTGTTCTATTGTATTTTTATCTGTATTTACTGTACAGCACTTTGGTCAGCCTTGGTTGTTTTTAAATGTGCTCTATAAATAAACTTGACTTGACTTGACTTGACCATAGTGTACTGCATGTGCACGATAGTGAATGTGAAGGTCTCGGTTGTGCAGGGTGCTGTCCGAGAAAGGAAAGGAGACGATGTTTGGTAGGCCAAAGAAGTTGATCCGGACATCAGGCACAGAAGTGCTCGGCTACGTGGACATCCGCACGCTGGCGGAGGGGATGTGTCGCTACGACCTGAACGAGGAAGACGTGGCCTGGCTGCAGGTCATAAATGAAGAGTTTACAGAGATGGGTGAGTCACTGAGTACATATTTGTTCTGTAGCTGCTTGTTTGATGGTTAAATCTGTAAGTTATTTTTAGGCTCAGGAACTGAATATAGTTGTTTCTTTTGTTTTTTGTTATATCAAATGTATCAAATGAAATGAAACAGAGCAGATGAAAGCGTTTTAAAGCTGTGTCCACAGCTGCAAGGTCTGAGATGTTGACATCAAGCTTTACACTCTGTCAGCCTGCTTGTTTGCCATCAGTATTCAGTGAAGTTCATTGAAAGATTAGTATTATTATCTATGTATTTATTATAGATCCTTGTTGTATAAACAGACGTGCAGTACAGGTTTGCAGTCACAAAGCTATTTTCTTCAGAAGGAGCGTGAGCTGAGAGATGCAGAGAGCCAGCGAAATCTGTCCTGTTCATCTTTCTTGTCCTTGACACCCTCATAACCTCTCCTGTGCTCCTTCAGCTGCAAGCTGTGTTTATATACAGACTTGGTTTTTGGGTCCAGTTTGTATTTTGAGTAAAGAGTCCGGCTTTTTTTTAGGCTTCTTGTGTTACTGCACTGCTGTTTCCAGTTTCTTTTTGATAACTCTCAGTGTTGTATGTGTTATTGAGCATTTTGTGTCTTCTGTCTGCTTTTAGATGGATGGAAAATGTAGGTGTAATTACAAATTAAAAGCCAAACAAAAAGGGCATTTACTCAGCCCACAGAGAAATATTGATGCTTAAATTGTAGTGAAATTGAAGATGATAAAACCCAGACTCTCCTGCAGGAGGCAGATTTTTTTTTTTTTCATCACTGCAGTCTGATCATATTGTCTAACCAAAAGTGTAAGAGAGCATCAACAAATAAGGTAACTTTATAATACCGGTAGATCAGGACATCTTTATTCATGTATATTTTTTCCCCAGCTATTCCGCCACTGGATGAAATCACCATGGAGCGTGTGATGGAAGAGTTTGAGCGCTGCTGCCACGAAAACATGACGCACGCCATGGAGACCGAGGAGGGGTTAGGCATCGAGTATGACGAGGATGTGGTGTGCGATGTTTGCCAGTCACCTGACGGGGAGGACAACAACGAGATGGTGTTCTGTGACAAGTGCAACATCTGCGTTCACCAGGTCAGCCGTCATCTCCCTTTAAAATGAGAAAAAAACACAGCAGACAGAGGACAAATCTGTCATAATTCCCACAGAATATTGTTCTAAATCTGTTAATGTGCGATATGAAGTCAAATCTGTTTTCTTTTGTCAGTTTTAAACTTTTCCCTGTCTAGTAAAAATATATGAAGTCACTCCCATTGAATAAACTGGCTGCGTATTGCTAACGTCAACAGTTATTTAACTTTTTGTACATGAAAGGACTCAAAATAAAATTCTTCCCGTTTTAATGTTTCCTGTAGGGGAAAAAGATGGATTTTGTTAACTTGTTCAAAGAAAAAAGAAAGTTGCAAGATTTTAGAGATTCGTCTCACTGAGGCAAAAAAAGCGACTTGTCTTACATTTTCGGTTTGCTTTTCATGTGACACACCTACTGCCTGTCTGCGCCGTCATTTCTGCTTGCTTTCTGGAAACTGAGCCACTGTTTGGGTTTCTTTTCAGGCGTGTTACGGCATCCAGAAAGTCCCTAAGGGCAGCTGGTTGTGTCGGATCTGTGCCCTCGGCATCCTGCCAAAGTGCCAGTTGTGTCCCAAAAAGGGCGGAGCCATGAAGCCCACCCGAAGTGGAACTAAGTGGGTCCACGTCAGCTGTGCCTTGTGGATTCCAGAGGTGAAGATCAGTCATAATTTCTGTTTTTTAATCAAATGGTCATTGTGGGACTCTAGTAGCCTCTACTCTTCTTCTGATTGGCTGCTCCTGACAGCTGCTTGTCTTGTTAAGAGTCGTAGGTTTTGATCCCACTTGTTTAAAATGTTGGTAACCATTTTGACACACATGGCAGTGACACTGTGTCTAAGACCACTCTGCATGTACTTGCATTTGTCAACACCATGTGCGCTGACATTTGAGCAACTCGTGTCCTCTTTGTGTGTTAAACCCTCTGTGCAGGTGAGCATTGGGAATCCAGAGAAGATGGAGCCGATCACCAATGTGTCCCATATTCCCAGCAACAGATGGGCTCTGATCTGCTGCCTCTGCAAAGAGAAGACTGGCGCATGCATTCAGGTTATTAACAATCCACGGTTCATTTAATGTGAAAAGCTCATCCAGCACGTGTCAGTAACTCAGACTACGGGAGGAGATTTCCACAGTGTGGGCATTATTGATCCACACCGGGTGAAAGGATGCATCAGTGTTCTTCAGTTTACATGTACTGGAAATCAAGGCAGTGACTTCACACCTCAGCAGGGTGGAGGCTTAAAGGCACAGCAGATCACCCAGCAGTGAAATGTTTTAGTGTGTGGTTTTAGATTTTGTGTTAAACATGTTAAATTCACAATAGTAACAACATAAAAGTAAGGCAGGAAGACAATTTGACACACAGCAGATCTGGACTGAGTGATATGGAGAAAGAAATGATCTCTGTGTATATTTAGGCTGAATGTTGGTGCATGATATATGTGTTGGTAGTGTGAGATATCAGCGCTGTGTGGATGGGCATCCGCCCTAAAAACTGTGCCAAATCAAATATGCGGATCCACCCGCTGCGGCAACCCTGTAGGAAATACGAGGGCAGCTGAAAGTACATCACACTGAGATGGCACAATCATCAAAATTCTTTCTGATACAATTTTCAGAAACCTTAGTGATGTCATTCATAACATTTTGATATATTTGACTGTTTTCACTTCTTATTAAGCTGAAGGTACTTCTGTTTGTTTGAAGTGGGTTTGTATGAGAGCCTGAGTCACAGCAAGTAGAGGGCTGGAGTGTTACTTTGGTATTTGATTGGTTTATTTTGATCAATTAAATACCTGTATGTTGTTTTTGCTGCCCCCAAATGGCAAAACACAGAATTGCAGGTTTAAAGAATAACTAGAGAAGAAATTTGATGTTTCTGATGCTAGAGATTCTTTTTGGTTTGTGTCTCAGGCTGTGCTTTGGTGAATTTGACATCTTTGACAGCATTTCAGTTTTGGCATTTTTAAGTAATAAGTTTTTTTTGTTGTTGTTGTTGTTTTATTTAATTATATATTATATTTCCTGTAGGAATGGGGGACAAAAAAACTAATTTTAGTAAACATTTTTCTGTTTGTTTCTTTAGTGTTCAGCAAAAAATTGCCGGACTTCCTTCCACGTGACGTGCGGCCTCCACGCCAACCTTGAAATGAACACTATCCTCACAGATGACGATGAGGTCAAGTTCAAGTCTTACTGCCCCAAACATTCTGGGCTTGAGGGTGACGAGTCCAGGGACCGCGACTCGGGTGACGAGGAGAAGGAGAGTGCCAGAGACAAGAAGGGCAGGAGGAGAGTGAAGGTGTTAGAGGAGGAAGATGCTGCCTCCCCCTCTTCATCTTCCTGTGTGGCCCCTCAGCTCATCGATAGAGCACTGACCAACCCAGAGGCACTCAGCAAGGAAGAGAAGAGAGTCAACCTCCGCAAACTGAAGCTGCAAGAGATGGAGGAAGAGTTCTACCAGTTTGTAGACGTGGAGGAGGTAACTAGTAACTTGAAGCTGGTGCCTGAGGTGGTGGACTTTCTCTATCAGTACTGGAAACTGAAACGCAAAGCCAACTTCAACCAGCCGCTTCTCACGCCCAAAAAAGACGAAGAGGAGAGCCTGGCACGGCGCGAGCAAGAGGTGCTGCTGCGCCGCCTGCAGCTCTTCACACACCTCCGACAAGATCTGGAGCGGGTAGGTTTTGACTCCACCTGCAGCAGGACTCACAGGCGCAAAGACAACAGCGGAGGCAAGAAGAGAAATGTTATGAAGAGCAGGGGATGACGAGAGAAACGCTTAAATGCAGTTCAATAAATTCTCAGTGCAACATAAAAGTCTGCTGCTTATAGAGGAGAGGAGGGCTGCTGGTCATTTATTTATTTAAAAACCAAAACAAACAGGCTTGATAAAGTCCACAGAGGGCCTTTCATTAGTACAGCAGACATAACTGCTTGTATAGGTACATTTATTCTACCATAACCATCTTTTAAAAGCTGGACAAAACTCTTCTAAGATGACTGATGTTATATAGAATGGACCTTTGGCACTGTGAGCCAGCTCTGTGGTAAAAAACATGGAACAACAATCTTTACCATGCGCTGCATGAAACTACACGATCACTAGCGGTTTATAATGCTTCTTCAATATCTAATCAGCAGGTTTGCCTACTGACTGTGATCCACAGTATTGCTGTATGAGGCTTTAAATGAAAAAATGTGCTCTCGGTGCTGAGTTTGGTTGTGAGAGCTGCCATCTTTACCACATTTGGTGGTGAAATATTCCAGCCCTAAATCGACCTTCTGCAGGTCTCCAAACATTGAAGCATTAATTTTTAGAAAAGCAAATACAATCACTAAGCTGATGGATGTAATTATCCTGCTGTATTTCAAATCCAGCCTGACAGAGTAAGTCACACTAAAGAGTAAAAACAAACAGTTCAAGTGTCATGACTTAAAATAGTTTATCTTCAGTTGCTCTGCTGATATCTGTCCTCTTATATTCTCTGAACACAGCAGGCTAAATCCTTCTCACCCTCTTGCCCTCTGCTGTTGAGATGTTTGGACTGGCTAGTGTTACATTAGCCCAGCCAGTAGTGCTGAGCCTAAAAACTGTCCTGGTAGACACACACAAGCTAGTTGCTGTTTGACCTTGAAACAAAGACAAGTTTAAGTGAGACATTCAAGAAGTTTATGCTCTCTGTGGGCCAGGTGAGGCCCAGGTGAGACATTAGTACTTTTCTGCAGGGGTACTCAGTTGTGTCAGGGAAAGGAAAGCTGGTTATGGCTCCAGTGTTTATATTGACAGTCTGTCTGGTTAGTTAGCTGTGTGCTGTGAGGTTGATCCCAGATTACATTATCACAAACACAAAACATCTGGTTCAACACATCTTAGGTTACGTTACAAATACCAGAGTCTCTGTTACAGAGTGCTGTGGATGAGTCACTCTGTCGGGAAACCTGTTTACACAAACGACCAGGTTGACGTCTCCATAAAGTATATTTAACTGGTTAATCCCATCATTCTAAAACGGATTAAAAATATATTTTGTGTTACTATCACATAACTTGACTGAACTTGGTCAAGTTTCCTGTTTTTGTTTTCCTCTTCTTCTGTAATTGTGAAATCTTATCCAGGTTTCTGAAATTGGGATATCAGGTTTGTTTGTAGAAATGCAGAAATGAGGCACTTGCTCACGACAATTAAGTCAGCAGAAGTGAAAAGACAGCACGACCCGTAGTTGTTGTAGGATGCAATCTGATAAAAGCGTGACTAAAGAAGCTGCTAATGCTCCACAGGTTCGTAACCTGACCTACATGGTGACTCGGAGAGAGAAGATGAAGCGGTCGTTGTGGAAAGTCCAGGAGCAGATCTTCCAGCACCAGGTCCGATTGCTTGACCACGAGCTGCTCAGCGGTGAGTCCATGAGATGAACAAACTGTTAACAGGTTTGCATGTGGTAGCTTCCACATGAACTTTGCATTCATGTTAGTAAACCTAGCTAGTAGACGGTGTGTCCCATCAGCTTTCTCAGGTCTGCAGGTGAGAAAGCTGCACGTTACAAACTGCAACCGCCTGCAGTTCGTAACGTGTTGAGATATTTTGTATTGAATTATAAAAGTGTGTTTCTGCACACACGACTTCTGATGTGGGGTTTGGTCATTTCTGTATATTTGCACCCAGCAACTATTTGCTGAGCTGATTGAAAGGCCATCAGTAGGCGACGTGTTACAGGCTACGTCAAGTAGATCTTTCTGGATTTCCTTGATGGCGTCGCTGATCGCACGTGGAAACTTTGGCGAGAGAAGAGCAGAAATTAGGATGTGACTTGCACACAGGTCATGTTCCTCATCCTATTCCCAGGTCTGATTCGTGCTCAGTAATAAGTCAGCACAATGTTAAAGCTACTTCCTGTATCAAAAGACTACAAATGTTTGCTACATACTAAAAAAATTGAACTGGTGCTCACAGCAAAGCCCTGCGTTCTGCTGTTGGCCTTTACCTGAGGATAGAAATATTAGAAAAAGCAACTAATTTGGCTGGTTGATAATTACAGATAGTTACCTCTCATGTTTTAATAAACCTGTATGTTTTTTGTGTGTTTCAGGCGATCCTTCAGCAAAGGATCTGGAAAAGCTGTTCTCTCTGGGCTGGTTATCGTCTCAGGGCTCCCAGTCTAGCTCCTCCTGGAGCCCCTCTGGACTGAAGACCAAACGAAAGGAAAAAAGGAAAAGCAGCGAGAGAAAAAGCCTGCCCAACTCACCGCACACTCAAAAGAAAGACAATCTGAGCAAGGCATCGGAGACGAGAGATAGCAAAAGTTCCCAGATCAAAGAGGCCGCAGCCATGGAGGCCAGAATCCAACACATCAGCCAGGAGACACCGTTTAAAAAACTCCCAAAGCCAGAGGTCATTCAGGAACCAGCCGTCGGCAAACTGCCCAAGCATGAGAGCCGGAAAGGCCCGAGAAGGGAGGCTGCGGAGCCCGAACTGGAAGCGAGACGAAAACGGGATATTGAGCATGAGCAGGAGGAGAAGAGGAGGAAAAAGGGGAATGATTCCACAGAAAGCTTCACCAGTCAGGGGAAGAACAGGTTTGGGTCAAAGCATCTGGAGAAAACGGTGTCCATCAGACTGGTAGACATCAGAAACTCTGACTCAGACAACTACTTCATAGATGAAGGGATCAAAAGAAGCCCGGTCTCTCCGGATGTGACGAGCAACACTAAATGTAACAAAGCCAGCACGGTGTCAGACACCGCTCCCAGCGCCAAGACCAACGGCTGGCTGAGGAGAGCCTCGGCCGACAGCTCCCACGCATCTAACGGTCCCGAGGCTGCACAGCTGAGAAGCTGGGGGAAGTTCAGGATCCCAAAGAGGAGCGAGAAACCCGCAAGTATAACGGAGCAAAAGCAGGCGGAGCTACACAAGCCCCTGCTCAGGCCACTGACCAACACGCCCAAGCCGTCGTACCCCAGGACCCGACTGCGCACGGGGACGGAAAACGAGGACTACACGTCTGACTCCAAGGCGGGCGACGGCGAGCTGGAGCCCTGCCTGAAACGATGCCACTCACACCAGCTGAGAGGCGACTCGTCACTCAGCCGCCGCTACGTCTCTGACATCATTCGCCGGGGCGTCCTGGCGTCCTGATGACGGAACAACTCTTAGAAATTAAGCTGCACTGTGTTGTTCGGAGAAGAACGACAGCCGCTCTTTGTACCTTTATTTTTCTCTAAATCCTAAACAAAACAAATAAGGCTAGAGTAAAAACAGAGCTGATATTTATTTTTTATTTGTAACATATGTAAAACTGGGAAATATTTTATTTTATTTTGTGCTAGTTCTTTTTTTTTTCCTTTCCTCAGAATAGAAAGATGTCAAGTTGCCACTTAATCGCTCGCTCAGATATAAACAAGCAATAGCATCAAAGTTGGGATTGTTGCTTGGGACCATAAGCTTGCTATGTCTTTTCTTTTCGTCTCTAGTATTAAACTCGGCCATGAGTCAGTTGCACTTAGTGGAAGAATCAGAAGCAGGTAATCCTCAGTCATACTGTCAGTGATCAGGACTGCATAGGCCTTCTTTTTAATTAATCAGGCTTCATCGGACCTCGACCGCTTCAAAGAGGAGGTCAAACTGCCCTTTTAACGCTGTTTAAACGGAGTACTTCTTCAGTCTGTGGTTGTCCTACGCGATGACGCCGGGTGGGGGTGGGTGGGTTGGCAAACTGAAACAGGAATTCAGAATGTTTTACTCGTCATCAGCACTTAAGTGTAATTTGAACTGCGATCGTATCCATCATGTGCCTAACTTTTATTTGAAGCGTTTGCACTACGAGAGGACGGCACAGGTGTGAGTAGAGTTATTTTTACACTGAATAATTAAAACAAACAAAAAAAGAAAGCGTTTTGTACCCTTGGCCGCTGCTGTACTACTGTTATGCAAAATATTATTTTTTTGTTGTTGTCTTAAAGAGGAATAAAAACTCTGCTGGACTGAAAAATGGTTTCTGTGTCTCATTGATGAGTTGTAGAGATACAGTAACTCAGTCATTCAAGGTATATGTTAAAATGCTCTCATCTTGAAGATCTCCTTATAAAAAAAATACATTAACTTTTTTCCTGGTGTGAGTAGTTGGTTCATGTGTGAGGACCTGCGTGCATGTCTGACTCCATGAGGGCCTGTTGCCCTGCAGAGGGACTTCTACTCGCTTTGCAGCTTGACTGAGAACATCAGGAGTGCCAGGTCCACCTATGGGTGCCCTGAATGCAGGTTACAGGTGTGGAAGAGTCTGTAGACACTGGCAAATGTTAGGCCGCCTTCAAACGTCCTCCAGTGTGACTGGTCAGAGCTGGTTTTAGGAGGATGTCCTTGTAGGGTCACACAGAACCCTGTGTGGTACAGCTCAGACTCTACAGGTCTCAGCATGTTAAATGTTAAAGCTTATGACAATACCATTAAAGACTGAGGGCTGCTGAGCTTTATGTTTGCAAAGCTGCATCTAACACACCACGAGACTTCTGGAACAACGTCCCCTGAACAGGTGACCAAAGAGATGTTCGGTAATGAGTCAGCGCCACGTTTGGTGAAAACCAATCACATCCACATCAGCACAAACACGTCATGATGGCTGTTGAGGGAGAGGTGACGATTAGGATCTTAGAGCTGTGCGTAACCTCAGTGAACTGAAGCAAGAAGAGTGGGACAAAAATTCCCCCACAATGATGTAAGAAACTGACAAAGTCACTGAAAAACATTATGTCAAGTTATCGCTGCTAAAGGTGCTTCATAAGTTTCAAAGTGACAAACAGCTGATTTCAAAGAGAGGCATCAAAGGCATCTCATCTTCATTTTGGTGGAGGGAGAAAACTAAGCCAGTAATCAGATTACTTCTCATCTCTTGGTCCACAGACTACAGTGGAGTTCAGTGTGGTTCTGTGAATGAAGGTCAACATGGTCCATGTAAGGCAAGGCAAGGCAAATTTATTTGTATAGCACAATTCAACAACAAGGTGATTCAAAGTGCTTTACAGAGACATTAGAAACAAAAACAAATAAAAAGCATGATTTAAAATTGATTAAAACAAGCAAACAAACTAACTAAACACGCACATTTCACACCTGTTCGCGTGATCTGAACCCTTATCGTAAGGGGAGCTACCAGTCCTTCTGTGGACGAGCTACTTTCTATTTTAAATTCCCTGAATTTAAAATACTCTCTAGACCCAGTCTAGACCCAGCTGGGGAGCTACCCAGAGCTCTAAACCCACTTAACAAACAAACAAACAAACAAACAAAACAGTATATAAACTCAAAACAGATAAAATCAGAAATAGATAAGATCAGTAGTTAGTGTAAGTTTTGAAATTTAAGCTTAAAAGTGTGGATTTGGTGCTTTATTCAAATGCAGCTGAGAACAGGTGAGTCTTCAACCTGGATTTAAATAAACTGAGTGTTTCAGCTGATCTGAGGCTTTCTGGGAGTTTGTTCCAGATATAAGGAGCATAAAAGCTGAATGCAGCTTCTCCGTGTCTGGTTCTGACTCTGGGAACTGATAAAAGACCGGATCCAGATGACCTGAGGGATCTGGAAGGTTCATACTGGGTCAGGAGGTCATTGATGTATTTTGGTCCTAAACCATTCAGAGCTTTATAGGCCAGCATCAGAACTTTAAAGTCTATCCTCTGACGGACAGGCAGCCAGTGTAAGGACCTCAGAGCTGGACTGATGTGGTCCACTTTTTTGGTCTTAGTGAGGACTCGAGCAGCAGAGTTCTGAATGAGCTGTAGTTGTCTGACTGATTTTTTAGGTAGACCTGTAAAGATGCTGTTACAGTAATCAAGCCTACTAAAAATGAATGCATGGACTAGTTTTTCCAGGTCCTGTTGAGACATCAGATCTTTTATCCTTGATATATTCTTGAGGTGATAGTAAGCTGACTTTGTTATTGTCTTAATGTGTTTTTCTAAGTTTAGGTCTGCATCCATCACTACACCCAAATTTCTCGCCTGGTTTGTGGTTTTTAGATGTATAGATTGAAGTTCTCTGGTGACCTGTAATCGTTTTTCTTTGGTGCCAAAGACTATTACTTCAGTTTTCTTTTTGTTTAGCTGGAGAAAATTGTGGCACAACCAGTCATTAATTTCCTCGATGCATTTACCAAGAGCCTGTACAGGGCCTCGGTCTCCTGGTGACATTGTGATATATATTTGTGTGTCATCTGCATAGCTGTGATAGTTTATTTTGTTGTTGTTTATAATCTGTGCCAGTGGGAGCATGTAGATGTTAAACAGAAGGGGTCCCAAGATGGAACCTTGGGGAACTCCACATGTGATACTTGTCTGCTCAGATGTGAAGTTACCTATTGATACAAAGTATTTCCTGTTTTCTAAGTATGTTTTGAACCAGTTTAGTACAGTTCCTGAAAGACCTGCCCAGTTCTCCAGTCGTTTGAGTAATATGTTGTGGTCAACTGTGTCAAATGCTGCACTGAGATCCAGTAAAACTAGGACTGACATTTTTCCACTGTCTGTATTCAGACATATGTCATTAAACACTTTGGTCAGAGCGGTTTCAGTGCTGTGGTTCTGTCTAAAACCTGACTGGAAGGCATCGTAGCAGTTATTCTGTTTTAAGAAGTAACTGAGCTGTTGAGAAACTGCTTTTTCAATGATCTTACTTAAAAATGGGAGATTTGAGATCGGCCTGTAGTTTTTCATTTGTGTCTTGTCAAGATTGTCCTTTTTCAGTATAGGTTTGATTACAGCAGTTTTTAGTGATTCTGGAAACACATCTGATAATAAAGAAAAGTTGACGATCTGTAACAGATCTGACTCTAAAGTCTTTGAGACCTTTTTGAAAAAACGTGTTGGCAGGACATCTAAACAGCAGGAGGAGGAGTTCAGTTGACCTAAGATGTCCTCCAGGTCTTTGCTGTTAATCGGGTGAAACTGTTTGATGGTGTTTAAACAGTTTTTCGGTGGACACAGTACATATCCTGGATCTGCTGTTGATGTACCAACTGCTTGTCTAATCTTTTGGATTTTGTCTGTGAAGAATTTGGCAAAGTCATTGCAGGCCATGGTCGAATGAAGTTCAGCTGCCACTGACACAGGAGGGTTTGTTAGCCTGTCAACTGTAGAAAATAAGACCCGAGCATTATGGCTGTTTTTAGTGATGATGTCAGAGAAGTAGGACCTCCTTGCATTCCTCAGTTGTAAATTATAATTGTGAAGTTTCTCTTTATAGATGTCATAATGAACCTGGAGGTTTGTTTTTCTCCATCTGCGCTCAGCTTTCCTACACTCTCTTTTTTCATTAGAGTCATCAGAGGCTTGTTAATGCAAATCATCTTGCAGCACTGGGATGTAGCATTGTAGTACCTGGATGTTGTAAAGATTCTTTTCTCCTCCTTGATTCACCTCGTTTCCTTTTCTCACCTTTGATTGGCTTTGGAGTTTGCCCTCAATCGCATTCACCTGTCACATGTTACATAAGGACTGCACTTACTCTTTTTACTCCCACATAGGGCGGCAGCTGAGAGTTAGCAGCCCACATGTGTCCTTTACAGCAACAGATAGATGACTGTTCATTCACATTCTGACTGGATGAGCCCATGATGACCTCAAGATTCCTTTGAACCTCCTCGTTAACACTGGACACTGAGGAAATTTGACTCATCGTCTCGTTGGCAGCTTAAAAAAAAAAAAAAATTCCATCACAACTAGAAAATTCCAAAGATGATTTGTGATTTGAACGTCTTTATTAAAAACAAAACCACAACTGACTTTATGCTGTATAAAGCAAATCTTCTGGCTCCTGACTGAATTATGCGGAGGCGTGCCATCTCACACTGGTGTCTCGGTGAAAACAGACGTACATTTATTTCTCTCAGTTACACAGAAAAAAAAAGCAGACGGTGGATACATGTTCAACCACTTTTTATTGCACGATTCAGCTGACGTGAGATCCTGCACAAAAGTGTTTCAGCACTGCATCAAGGGGAGGATGAAAAAAAAAAACAAAAAGGACAAAACTTGTATATTTACAATAAATGCATCACTATTACCACTTATACATTATGTACATATTAGTCTGGTTTACTATGACAGTAGTTACAGAATGAAACCCCTACACGCATTACACTTCAGCTCTACAGGGAATTACAGTGCTTTCAAAAGAAAAAAGGGACTGGTTGGACTACATTCACTCAACAGAACAATAAATCAAGGTTAGGATGAAGATAATTAACATAGGAAGTCAAAAATACTCGCTGAACATTTGGACACGTCCCAGTCACATGCCCTGGGGAAAAACTTTACAAAAAAAAAAAGTGCAGTTATTAAAAAACAAAAAACAAGAGAACAGCCTCCTGATGGATGTATACAAGTAAAATCTGCTTCTGAGTCTTTAACAGATTAAAAAAAAATAATAAAAAGTTGCTGAAACAAGCGACCTGTTTGGAAGAGAGAATTTAAACAGTCAGACAAATGTGAAGTTAAAGGCACAAGCAAATGTCTGCAGCCTCGTGACCGACTCAAAGAGAGCAGCAGCAGCGAGACCTAAAAATGTCAAATCCGCTCAGGAAGCATAATCAGCACTTTTCAGGCAAAAACTGGCAAAAGTGTGGAGGTGTCACATGATTACAGCAACCTGATTGTGCTCTTCCCTCGACAGGTGTGTGTGCTTTTCAGAAGCAGTGGTTTCAGAGCTCTATATTGTCAGACTTGGCTCAGCTCAGCACTTTAAATAAAAGAAAATCATTACATACATGAAGATACACCTGTGGGAACGCTGTTTTAACACCTTCAGGGGAAAAAAAAAAAAATTAAAATTGGGTGGGGTAAGGGTGTTGGTGGCTTGGCTGATGCTTTCTGGTGCAGAAGGTAAATGCAGAGACTCCCCCCTGCACAAATATCAGGACTTGCTTTTAGGCATTCTAGTGAAATGCTGCACAATCGAACAGAAGCACTGAGCTCCCTCACTCAATGTTGATGTTCTTGTATCGGAACCCCTCAGCTTCAGGCCTCGTTTTGGGACTAGGGGGACATGGTGGCTGTGCCCATCCTTACACCGTCTGCAGGGTGAGGTTATGAAACTTGCATCAGCCAAACACGGGCCAAGTATTTTAGCAGTTTTATGCTCAGCCAAGCGTCTGACACATAGCCCTCGGGGCTCATCGTTAAATGCGACAAAAGTACACGTCAAATATTAAGATGCATTACGTTAGCCAGTGTGCTGTCGTCTGCCAGCGCGTGAGTGTTAAATAATAACCGGACTGCAGTTCTGAGACAAAAACCTCCGGAGGATTTAAAAAAAGAAAGATTTTTTTTAAATCTCAGATTACGTCGATAAAAAGCCCGGCTTTCAGACAGTATTATTATATCTCAAGCCTAAAATCTGCGGAGATCAGATATCAGACACTACAGTGGATATTTTAAAAAAAAGACAGAGAGAGAGAGCACCTTAAGGACTCTGAACTGACCCGAAAAGTCACCGTCATTCCTTCGAGAATGTGGCTCATCATCGAACAGAGTATTTAAGACCTGGAAATCCTCCAAGTAGTGTTTTTTTGTTGTTGTTTTTTTTTCAAGTCACAGGGCAGTTTTCAGACTGCTCTCGTTTTTAATACCTTCTGTAATCCCTCGTTTACTGGACATGCTTCACACTGTTCAACATCTTTGTTTCACAAATAAACTCAAATTAAAAAAAGAAATCATAAAATTATTCAAAAAAAAAAAAGAAGTTCAAACTGAGCTACAACAAAAACAACAGCACACGTCTACAGTTACAGGTCATCTATGGCTACAAAAACAAAAGAGGTCATCTGACGCCTATCCATAGTGTCTTGGTGTTCCATATTACATCTGGCATATATATATACTATATATAAAAATAAAAACAATCCATTTGGCAACCTGTGTGATGTCTTACACTACTCCAGTAATTATACTTTTGGTCTTCGATATACACATATAGATATAAGCTATAAAACTCTGCTGTTCAAGATAATCCGTGTTGAGTGAGAGGAGGCGGCCCGACTGAGGTTCAAGTTAGACGGTGACACTGGCACTTGGTTTCAGTCCTGGCTGGATCAGCGTTAATGCAGACGCCAGCTCATTTCTTCTGTTATATACACGAGGAAAAACGAACCAACAAGCTGACAGTAAGATGAGAGGCTGTTTGGTTTCTGGAGGAATGAGTGTCCGGACCTGTGCTTGCTCTGCTGATTTGTGCTTCACCACAGATGGTTCGCCTCAATGCAGACGAGACGGGGGGAGAGGGGAAAAAAACAAACAAAACAAAAAAAGCCTGAAAATTTCAAAGGTAAAAAAACAAAAAGACTCTTGAGCGATGAGCCATTGCTGAGCATGTGAGAGATCAGCAGCTTTCCCTGATAACAACGATGTACAGTGCCTTGGTTCCTGTGAAAACACTATATGTGGATGGGGAAGAAGGGTGCCCGAGTCTGGTTTGGTGTTTTTGGCTCTGTGAAAGGTCACTTCAGGTGTCTGCGGATTTTCTCTTGGAGCCCTTTGTTTTGCCCTCTGCTCCCTCCGCCTTCTTGGAGCTTTTAGAGGAACGACTGACGGCGGCGGCCGTTTTCGTCTCCGAGTCGATATCCTGGGTGTGGCTGTCGCCTCCCTCCAGCTCTTCGTGCTCCATACAACACAGCTGTCCTGTGGGGGGCCAGGGACGCAGCGCCCCCTCCTGGTGAGCCTTGCAGAAAGAGTTGGGGCAGAGTTGGCAGAAGGCTTCAGAGTTTTTCCCACAGACGTCACAGTGATGCCAGGGGCAGTCCCAGCGGCCTGTGGAGAGCCACGACACTTTCACTAGAGCTCAGTCAGTTACATCTCATCAAAGAACAGCCTCATGGTGCCCATGTGGGGCCTTAACATTGCGAGAGGCATCAATTTTGATTAAAAAAACCACATTATTGTAAAAACAGCTAAAAACAAATGAAAAAGAAGGATTAAAGAAATAGGCAGCCGAAGCCCATTTCTCCTTTTATGCTGGAAGCAGTGAAGCTCTCCATTTCCATCTCCACTGCAAACTTAGTGATTAGTCACCAGGTGCAGCAACTTTCCTGGGGGTAAACAGACTCCCTCCTCTCTGAAAGCCTGGTTTTGACTCATTTAGTTCAGACTCGTTTGATGTGAAGTTTGCTTGCTGCCATGTAATTTGTGAGTAATAATAACAGGGAGTTAACATAGCATAAACAGATGCATTCAGACTGTCTGTGGAGTCTTACCGAACGGTCTCTTGGTGAGGTTCAGGCAGGACAGGTGATAAGCTTTGGTGCAGGTCTTCTTGTCGCAGAGCACCAGCTGCCCTCCGTCTCCACAGCGGAAACACTCGTCCTCAGATTTTTTCTTTCCCTCCGATTTCCTCTTTTTATACTTTCTCTTCAACCTCTTTCCTTTTGGCTCAGCTGTTTGGCCATTTGAGTTCTACAGAGGAAATGCAGAGGTGAGCAAACTTATGGAACTTCACCAAAGCAGTTTAGTTCTCCTCAATCGATTTGTACTGAATTTGTTTGGATTTGGAAGCTCACCTTCGGTCGGTCACCAAGAAATCCGCTGCAGTTGGGCGCGCCGCAGCGGCACACGGTCTTCTCGTTGCCGAGACAATCAAGGTTGTAGTTAAAAGTCAACTCGGTGCCTGTGATAGAGAAAAAACAAAAACAGATTAAAGAATATACTATAAGAGCATATTTATTGCTTAAATTTAAGACTAAACTTGCAGTCAAATGTCTCTCACCTGCTGGGATGTCGCAGACGGCGAACAGGCCGACACGCGTGTCACCATTCACCGTCCACTTCTGTGTCTCACAGTTGGGCTGACAGCTGTGGTTCATGAAGCGAGAGTAGTTTCCTTTCGGGCCAGCGTCGATGATTCGGTCCTTACCGTCACAAACAGATGGCCACAGTCAGTCATTTGCAGCACCTGAACAGTTTATATCTGATGCACATCCACAACCCAGCTACACTTGCATTTCCCATTTAACAAATTTTGCAGTCGAATTGCATTTGTAGTATTTGTAGTATTGACTACTGTAATGTTACAGCTGTCTGTCATGCAACATTCCCAATGCAATACCAATCTGTTGATCTAGCTCCCCGTGGAAATGGCACCGCTACCGAGAAGTCGGCACCCTAACACTGTGAGGAGCGCAAACAGCCCACCCGCAGGGCGTGCTGGGCTTTCTCGATAAGCGGGCGGTACCAACCTTGTCGATGGTGAGCATGTAGAAGTCGGTTATGTTGTTTTCATGGGCGTATTTGATTCTCGCCCTGCACTCCTCCTCGTCGATCAGCTCTCCAATGTACTCGTTCACAAACTCACCCTGTTCGAGAAACGATCAGAAACCAATCAGACCAGAAACCAGAGATATCGTGTTACTTGTGTAATCTGGGCGGGTCTGCAGAGCTACGGCGTGAGTATTTTTGGGCAACGTCATGATGAATACAGGCCCTTAGCTTTCACGGGCAGCATCTTTAAGCAGTTTTAATGAAATGAACAAATAAGATACTTCAAGCAAGAACACGTCAATGCAAGAAAGCTTCTCACCTTCTTGATGTCGCGCAGGCAGATCAGGCCCCAACCTTTGCCGGGGGTCTTGATAATCTTGGTCTCTGGATACAGACGTTTGGTGAAGTCCTGGTTACAGCAGCGCTCCCCACTGGGACACACCTGAGGGTGGCACTCGTATTGCAGCATGCGGTTCAAGCACTCCGACTCAAACCCACACGGCCGCTCGCCAGATGGCTTGCAGTTACATTTGGGGATCTCAGAAATGTCTGCGGTGTACACCTGAACCTTGCCGACAGGTTTGTTGACCTAAAGGGGGGGGAGATAACATTTTTTTTATAACAAAATAAAATGTGAAAGAACATGCTTCATACCCCATTATGGAAAGGAAAAGCAAAGTTCATCATTCACTCATTTTTAAGATGCAGCACACCTTACACGCACAGGTGCATTTAAGCTACATCAACTCATAAACAGCCATTCTTTTTGTTTTTAAATGGAGAAATTTTCTGCTTTTATTTTGAAAGATCTCTAACAACATGAAAATGTAAAACTGACACCAATCAGCAGTCTACAAACAAAATCAAACGCGGCAAGACGAACGTTTGAATTTTCCTTGTCCACATAAAAACACACAAACTGTTTATGAAAATCCTAAAATTCCATTCATGTAACTCTGTACTTGTGGACCGGTGCTTAGACATAAAGACATTTCACACCTTGATAAATTTATATGGGGGAGGTTTACGGCTGTTCTCCTGCGCTTCCTTAGCCTCTCGCTTTATCTTTATCTCCTTAAATCGAGTTTCGGCCTCCAGCAGAGCTGAGGAAGACAAAACAGAACAGAGTATGAGCACATCGAGCTAAAAATACACATTGTGTTTGTTGTAATTATGACAGCATCTGTTACATTACAAAAATCCAGAAAATGGCTTTCATGTCCAGTTGAGCTTGTCTGTGTTTTTATAAAGCATTAAAACCTGAAGACGTTAATGTGGAAGCTGCAGCTTTTGGCAAAAACCACCTTTTAATTACTTCTGTTAACACAAAGCTTGAAAAGAGAAGCTTTTTATAATGATGAGTGGCTTGAAACCAAATCTGATTGGTATGATGGCCTTTAAGTTGTTTTTTTTTAAAAAACTGAGTAATTACTTAATTAGGGAAAACGTTTAAAGCATGCAGACAGTAGAGGAGATCTTCACCATTCTTGAAGACTTTGCCAATTCCATTCCTCTGATGTTTGCTTCCCCTGTCGCCTTCCATGTATGGAAATACTCTGCCCTGGTGAGTCCAGAAATAATCCTTGGAGCCAAAGAAGAAGACTGGGAACTCTCCGATCTCGTGTCGAAGATGCTGGATGTTGGTGGGAATGTTTCTTGGGTGGTGGATCTCTGCTGGCCACCATCTCAGGAGGACAAGAGAAAGATAGAAGCAACAAATGTA
The DNA here is from genome assembly GCF_057382275.1 of Copadichromis virginalis. Lineage (NCBI taxonomy): Eukaryota > Metazoa > Chordata > Actinopteri > Cichliformes > Cichlidae > Copadichromis > Copadichromis virginalis. The sequence goes on from NC_140636.1 coordinate 10,947,394, forward strand.
TAACTTACCGATTTAGCTCAAAGATATGAAAGGTAAAAAGATACCCTTGCATCCAGTTCCCTTACCGGTATGTTCCCAGTTTGACCCAGATGATGTCCCTGTACTTGGGTTTCTTTCCGGCTCGGCAGTCGTTGCAGAACCAGCTCCCATCCGGCATAGCGATATTCAGGCAGTCAGGGTGAAAAGCTGCCGGGCAGGACTCACAGCACAACAGCTGTCCCCCTGCAACACAAGGACACCTTTAGATGGGCGACCAGTCCTTTAGATGCTTACTTACAAATTCAATTACATTTTATTTATGTACTGCCAGTTCACAGCAGTGGCCTCAAGGTGCAATAAATTGTAGGATGACAAGCCCAACCTTACTGCAGCATATTTAAAGGATGGTTTAGAGTCACCTGATCAAGAAGGAAAGTTTGAATCCATAAAGTTGAGAAGGTTTCTGTCCCCTGAATCCAAACTGGGAGCTGGTTCCACAGAAGAGGGAACCAAAGCTGAAGCCGGCGCCCCCCATTCTAGTTTTAAATTATTCAAGACCTTTTACGTGAGGTGAAGGAGCCAATGAAGAGCAGCCAGCTCTCGCTTTCTAGTCAGTACTCTCGCTGCAGCATTTTGAACTGAAGTCGTTTTTCACCATCGCTTTGAGAAAGCATGTTTCCAACTGCACAAATACTTTTCCCACATATCTGTTTAATGAGCATGGGGAAGGACACATCCTGACCAACAATTATTTCAATTATGCAGGCTTAAGTATCTGGTTAGACAGTAATTCTAAGGATTTTTAAGGCTGGGTACAAATAACCTGTTTTATCTGAATTTAGAAGCAGGAAAGTAGAAATCATCCAGGTCTTTAACACTGTAAAAAAAGTCTCAAAGTATAATCTGTACTGTGCTGATTTATAAAAAACGCACATTAAAACCAATGTTTAGCTTGACTCTCAGCTAAAGAAAGCTCCTACGTACACACTTGTTAATATAGCCTAAACAAGGGCATATAGCTTCATTTCTGTTTGGGTTGTGAAACTGAGATATGTGAAAATAGCTAGTGAGACTTTTCTGCAGGATATAATATTGTAGCTAATAAAGACAAACTTTCTTTCTGTTTCAGTCCGCTCATCTCACACACTCCCACACAACAACACGTCAAAACTGGCTGAGGGAAAGGGAAGGGAAAAAACACTTGAGCTGCTGCAGTTCAACATTTTCTGATTTTCAGTAATAGCAGCCTGGGAGATTAATGGCGCCACATTTGACATTTGAAGTTTAAGAGAGGTTTAGTGAGCTATAAATATGTCATTCAGTACTGAAAAGTAGCTTTATATAAAACTGACTAGTACGATGTTTAATTTTAAGTGCATACAAGTCTCTTAAAACCAATCAGTCTGGAGCTTTTAGTAACAGCCGTGTGTGAAGAGGTGAGCAGCTGCTTCGAACCTTTGGAGCAGACGAAGCACCAGCTGACATTGACATGGCTGTGGTGGCTGTAGCCCTTCTTGGCGTTGAAGTGGTTGGTGCAGATGATGGCAGTGTTGGTGATCATCTCACTTCCTGCAGCCACACACTGATCGCCGATGTGGTACGCTACTGGGCATCGAAGGCATCGCATCAACCTGCCTGCAGCGCAGAGAGCGGGACCAGGTTACACAAACATACGGCGAAGTCAGTGAACTCGGTGACCCAAAGCGCCAGAAGGGCACAAACGAAACCCTGAATGGATACCTTTGTAAACACGGACAAGGGCTCTACTGATAACCGATGACCTCAAACAGAAGTGGCAGGTATTCACTTACTTGTTTATTCCTGTGAAAGGTTAGTCATAAACCATTTGACATGAAACTGCAATTTTAAATAAAGTGATAACTGTTACATACTGGAGATAACTGGGCTTCTACAAATAAGCAAGGCAAAGTCTTACATTTAAGACTTTCTTAATGACACTGTTATAACACTTTAATTCAAATAAGACCAAACCTGCAACAGAAATCAATCAATTGTACTAATATCAACTTTCCAAGTAACACAGTAATACTAGTTAATTAACTGGTACGAGGTTCAGAATCAAGGAAACCAACATTTTATAACTGCCTTCCCGTACAAATTTTACAAAATACACCAAGCTCCGCCTCCGTGAGCTAAAATGTCCTGATGAGAGCATACCTTTGTTGGACTTGTGCTTTGTGCGGCAGCCGTAGTGGCAGCTCAGGCAGGTGTGTAGCGGGCACCGGAAGCCCTTGTTGTCAAACACCGTGAGGGTGTTGAGGCGGACACACGCTTCGTGGTAAAATTTGCCGCAGTGTGGGACGTGGCAGCGCCGGACCTCACCCTCCAACTTCTTACAAATGAAACACGAGTGAATTCCTAAAGAGAAGAAACAGAGAAGAAAGAATCGGCAACGGGAACAGAATTATTGTGTTACCATAAACGGTCTCCTTCTGCTCCACTATTAACGCCGCCTCTGTTCTGCTCACCTGTGCTACACTCCTGACACAACAGCTTGTCGTCAGGTTTGAGAGTCTGATCGAGACAGTGGAGGTGGAACATCCCGCAGCACTGACCCTCACAGGGCACCAGGTCCTCACCAGCCTGCTCACACATCTAGAGGAAAAACACACGCACACAGATTTAAACTACAGCTGAGTGAACTGAGTGAGCTTTAATACCGACTCGTTTCGAAACAAACAGCAGATGTACCTGACAGACAAACTCTTTTTTGCGTTCACCCTTCTTTGTCCCGTCTAAGCTGTCACTCGGAGATTCAGGGCGTCCTTCACTCCCAGAACCCTGCAGCAAACAACGTGTGATGAACTCTGAATAAGACAATGCCAGTTAGCTACAGTTGTACCATTCACACTGAAGCCTCTAAATTTGCTTCTCATCTGACTAACGAGCTAAACTAATTGCCAACATGGCTGACCTCTCTATAAAGACAAAAAGAAACGTCAATCATGAAAACAACTTGAATTGCTGGAGAAACCTTTTCACATTAGTACCACCAGCTGTTACATCCCCTCACCTCGGGATCAGGACACGGGGAGGAACGCCTCTTCTTTGCCTTGGAGGGTGTGGCCTGATTCATTCCATCCTGTTTCCTTTTTCTCTTGCGCTTTGGTTTCTCTGCCTCTTGGTCATCTGTGTACCATCAAATGATCTGGACTTTAACTTTAAGACTCAAAGCAGCTAAGACGCCACAAATCCACAAAGATGTGAATTTAAAAGAGCAGTCAAACAAATATAGAGTACCGGTAATATAATTTTTTTTTTTTTACCAGTCAGGGGACTTTTTGACTTCTTCAGATGTTTCCTGGGTTCTTTTGCATCCTTTACGTCGGTTTTCTTTGTCCACCTTCTCCGCTTTTTCACCGGTCCTTCTGAAGTTGAAGCCTGAAAAAGGCAAACGTTTGCTCAGTATGTTGTTTATCACAAATCGCTTGATGTCCATGTTAGATACAAAACATGTTGCGTTTTCAGCATTCAAACATGCCAAGAGAATAATTCAGTTTCTCCAGGGAAAAGTTTCTTCTGAACAAAGAGTTAAAAAATTCTTAGACTTGGGACTGACAAAGAAACCCACCTGTTTTTGAGCATCTTTGCTTGGTTTGGATCTCTTGTTAGACTGCTGATCCTCTTCTGCCACAGCATCTGTTAACAGCCTTTTCTTCTTCTTTCGCTCCTTTTTCACTAAAAAGAAAATGAATGTCAGCTTGGTTGGCTTCCTTCCAATGACTCGTTTTACATTTTATTAATTTAAAATGAATTTAGGAATAATACAGAAGCTGCCTTGACCTTTGCTATATGCACGACTGTTGTGGTCATTTTAGCGCTAGCATACTTTCAGTCCCTGTAACATCAGTGGCTCCTGCTAAAAACTTTGCAGCGTTTTTAAGCTTCAGCCTCCTGATGATAAACGGGTTGCCATAAACCAGCCACTCTGCTTTTCTATTAGTCACAAGAAGCAGTTTAAAGCATGACACTCCACAGCTTTGGTAATTATACGCCAGCTAAGGTCAAATTCGGCCAAAACTCAATTAGTGGTCAGTTAATCTGCTGCGAGGTCTTCAACTTTCAACCAACCTGGAACTGAAACTGGAAGTGAGGCCACTTCTGAAACATCATTTGTTGAAGAGACCTCCTTTGTTTTCCCCTTCTTCACGGGCTCAGAAGTGTTGTCCGCTGCAGACGTTTTCTTTCTCCTCGCTGTCTTGGTGGGAGAGTGACCCTGTTTGGATATTCTCTTTTTCTTCTGAGGTACAACTGGTTTACCTTGTTTACCTGATACAGATTTTGAGGAATTCTGCAGAAAACAAATGTTGTTTAATGCATGATTACAGTATTACACATCTTAAGAACATGTGCTTAAAACAGCATTTCTAAGAACTTACAGTTAAAATACTGACTAATCACAGATCAGCACAGCTCTCTGTTTTAGGTTTCAACAATCTGATGATTCAGGTTTATCATTTCTTTTACACCAGCATAAAAATCGAGCTTTTGTATTGTTTGTGGAACAAATTGTGACAGAGTGGCAGTACCCACCGGTTGGAGGGGGAGATCTGGGCTAAGCCTATTCTCTGCTTTCTGGTTCAGCTTGTTGCTTTGTTCCGGCTTTAACTTCTCCAAGATGTGGAGGTTCAGATGAGGCCCGTCGTCATCATACAGAAATCCAAAGTTGGCCATGCGAGCATCCAGGGACATGTCGAGTGCCTCCTTGGCCTGAATGATGCCCATGTTCCACTGAGCCTGGAGTTTACGCGGCACAGAGGGAGTTGTCTGTGGGACAAGTAGAGGAATGAGCCAAGTTACAGGTGACACATTACAGCAGTGATATTCAACCTTACAACTCTGAGGAGAGAAAAAAAAAGGCCTCTTCCCACAAACTTATGAGATGCAGACATAATTTCATTGTTAGCATTTTGTTTGTGAGTAAAAGAGCTCTAAGTGGAATTAAGACTGGTTTTGTAATGAAGTGATATTAAGATAAAAGATTTTATAAACCCCAAACCTGAATAAAGTGAAACTAACAAAACAGTTTGAGGAAATTCAGGGTTTCAAAATTGCGTCAAAGTAACATGTTTCTCATAACGGCACACCACATTTGCTACACAGCCAACACACAGAGACGGCACATAGAGGGGAAAAGACCAAAAGACGGCGGCAGCAGCAGACATACCTTTTTATGGTTGATACGCGAGGCCGGCTGTTTGTTGCTCCGACTAAGCTCTTGGTATTGATCCTCACCAGTGAAGGACACCATGTTCTTCTCAAAGATGTAGCCTCTCTCTGGGGCATCTCCAAAATACTGCACGTGGTAAAGGAGACCTGACCTCCCATTGGCTGTTGAAAAACAATAAATGGACAAATCAATAAAACCATAAATCAATTTTCCAGGACATGTTAAAATCGTGCAGGTGGCCGTGAGTTTCTCACTTTTCTGTTTCTGTTTAAAGTGATGGTTCAGTTCTGGGTCTGTGGTCACCATGCAGGGCCACCAGGGGTATCCTGACACCTTTGTCCAAACCAGATCCCCAACGGAGAAGCGGCTCAGCAAAGGAGCCCGTTCCTTTACTTCCTCTTTCAACTCTGACCTGTTCTCAGGCTGCACAAGAGAAAGAAAGACAGTTACTCAATAAATACAAACTTTTGTAAGAAATGATCATTTTCCCAACACATCGTTAATAGCTGAAAATGTTCTACTTTTAATGTAATACAGTCTGTTAAATTAACTGTACCATCTCTCAGCATATTGCAGTATACTACACTGCACAAAGGGGTTAAGTAGCACTTAAAAAGGTAAGAATAAAAGTAAAACCTCATCTGTCTCTTCAGTTCCCTCCACAATGTTTGTGTGGCCAGGAGGCTCCACTTGGATGTCAGAGGGATTTAAGTTTGTTTGAGGATTTGGTTTGACAGTTCGCCCCCTCCTTTTCTTTATATCCTGCCTCTCATCGGTTCCAGATATAGTACCTTCAGCGGCTGTGGCCAAACTGGTCCCATTGGCACAACATGGCTCAAATAACGGCTGCGTGACTACTTGGGGTATCGTTACTGTTAGTTCAGCTTCAGTGTGAGGAGTACAGTTGTGCTGATGGGTGCCATTTGTGGCAGGCGCTTCGGCACCCCTGAACATAGGTGGCTCAGGGGTACAAAGCTCGGGCAGTGAGTCTTGGTCACCGTTGAGCATGCGGGAGGTGAGGTCTTTGAGCCTGTCGTGACTGTGGTTGTTATGGCCAGCCATCTTCTGAAGAACGCTGTCTTGTAGTGTGGCAGCCAGATGTGCAGCAGCTTTGTCCATTAGCATAGCAGGGTCACTACTCATATCCCCTCGACCTTTCCGTACACTGAGGGACTCCGGTGGTTGCTTCATGCTGATCGGATTGGCTGGTTCGGGCATTGAAGGCAGGGAGCTACCTTTGCTATCCATCACTTCTAACCCCCTCCAGGGTCACTGAGCTACAAGGGAACAAGTGACACATAAAAACGTTTTATTCTACAGGTTGAATCAGAAAACAATATTATCCAGTATTTGTGTGTGGGTATGCTTCTGATTCTTTCAATTTGCTAAACTGCATTCTGAGACATGACTCCAATAAGCATAACGTTACACATTTTACAAAATGGCACTCACTTGCTCCAGCGAGCTTGAATAGAAAGCTGGGAGGGGACACAGAATACTGCACCTGTCACGGAATGTTCTAGCCTTGTAGTTTCGGATGCTTTTACAAGAAAGTAGAGCGACTCGATTGACCAGAAGCCTGAAGCAGCAATAACTGTGTTTAATGAAACAATATCTATACATTTATCTATTCATCCTCCACCCAATAACAACTAATGAGAGTGAGGTCAGGTCAAGCCTATCCTTGATTATAGCCATGCATGCGAACGAAACCCACTTGGCGGCATGAAAACCCTCTTACCGCGATAATTTTAAGTTGGCTTTCTCCTGGAAAATGACTCGCTAGCTGCTAGCTGCTAGCTGCAGACTGTGGCAAAGTAGTATGGAGAATCAGCCTGCAGGCTCCACCGCATGCAGCGAATGTCCAATGAGCGGACGGCTGGCTGTGCCGCGTAACGACCGCATTACCGGCTAGAAAAGCCGCGGAAATGGAAGCAGCTGACATACAGAGCAATGCAACTGGGAGTGCGAATAATTGCTGGAATTTAATCCATACCACCCTTTGTACAAAGCTAAACCATATTGTCTATTGCCCTACACTGTGACAGTAATGTTCGTTGCAGTGTAACTGCAGGACGACTGAAGCTGTCTTAACGTTAACGCAAGCGGTTTTAACGAGCGCTCCGTCTGTACGTTAAACATTAGCGTTACGTTAAAGTGTTCCGCCGGCGAGCGTAGGCTACCTATTTTGCCAAGCGGACTTCTCTATAATGTCATGCAAGAAAAAGGCCCTGGCTATTTCCTGAAGCGGAAGCCACGATGAGGGAATCTCATGGATCACATCCATGGACAGGCGGTCAAGCATTTTCATACAGCGTACAACCGCATCTCTGTCATCACTACAGTCAGCCATTACACCGGATTCCAGCAAATAGACAAAGCCGCCATCAAGACGCTTAAGACATCAGCTTACTTGCTATCCGATTAAACCAAATAGGCAAATACCTACGTGGCGGCATAGTTGCACATTGGCGGTAAATCGTTTAAAATGTTCTGCTTTTGTTTCACTTCTAAATTTATTTTGCAGGCGCCATGACAGCTTGTTTCAAAAAGCTAACAGTGCTAGCCAAAGCTAGCCCCAGTGAACCATTGAAGCCAAGTCAAACTGCACATTTAACGTTAGCATAGATGGCTAACTAGCAAGTCATCTCTTGCTAAAATGGATGGTCGACCCGGATAACTGCACTAGCAAAAACGCAACCAGCTTGATTTTCCCGGATTGACAATAACATGAAAGACAGCATCTTTCTAGTTACCTGCTGAATCTCCTCTCGGTGGTTAAAGGGAAAGAATACCCGTATTCATCATGTAAAGCGAAGGATTTCATTCAAGTCGAATCAAAAGCTTGCGGGAAACTCAAACTCTCAGGCCAACCAGCGCGAAAAATACTAACTTCCGATTGGTCGGCTGCAGAGCGAGGATCCAACCGGTCCTTTCAAAAAAACAACCGTAGGAAGTAGCTGACCCCGGAGTCTCCCGTCTGTTTTTTTTAATGACATTTCACATTTCCCCGTCCCTTTTTATCTTTACAGCATATATTCAGGATAAGTCTTTGTTTGCTTTATGAACAGTGGTGTAGTGTTCAACATTATACCTAGTGTTTGATACTTAAATACAAATTTCAAAGATTTCCCTCGAAAATGTGTCAAATATGGACAATAACAGTGACAGAGTGGCTGAAGTGCTCAAGCTAATATGAGATGACTATACAGGCAAAACCTAGAATAGCAGGTATGAGGTGGCTATGATGGCTGTGAAATAACTGCACATTGTCTCGCTGGACTCTAATCATAGGGGTGGCTTAAAATCGTCAAACGCTTCACGCTAATCGAGAAAAAGTTTATTCTAAATATCAAAATTAGTTTGGTTCCTAAAAAAGAGAAAGAATCAAAATCACAGACTTGCAAGAAAAGTTGTGTGATTCCTTTGTAAGAAGGGTTGTTACAGCCACATCACTGTGATTCTGCTTAATGGGAAACTCTCCGCTCACATTCAATTTTTGTCCAAATTCCTTATCAGTGCTTTATGATAACCAATACCAACACGGCAGAGCATAGGCCCGACGCTTACTTGCGCCTCATGCTGTAAATTCAAGCATAAAAAAAATGCAGTACCAGCAGCGCGTGCTAAGGGGCGCGAAACTTACAGTAATCTATTTAACAACAAGAACGGCCCTTCAAAATAAAACTATATATATATATATATATATATATATATATATATATATATATATATATATATATATATATATATGTGTGTGTGTGTGTGTGTGTGTGTGTGCCTGTGTGTGTGTGTATTATAGTGCTGATTACACATAACGAGAAATTCAGAATAACCATTTTGTTGGTTTGATGGTTTCTTTAGGTAATTCTCTGGGTTAAATCTAGTATGTAGATAGGAAAGATGTCACAGGTCGTCTCTGAGCTGAGGTCCTGGTCAGGATTAAGCTTTGTAACATTTTACGACAAGGCAAACACAGATCAAGTGAGAGAAAGGCATCATAACACTGGCATACAGGGCACTTTAATTACTTAAAACAGAAGACAAATTCTCCCCTTCTGTCACTCAGCAGCAGCTGCAAAACCGTTAATCAACATTTAACGATACTCCACAAATGGAGGAATTCTAAAATATTTTTACTCAAATATTTAGCAACTAAATATATAAAAAATATGTATATATGTATCAGTTAGATTCCGTTTGTCATACCAGTAAGCCACCTCTTCTTTTAATGTGCTACATGGCAATTGACTACTGTTTTTATCAAACACGCTATAGGTCCCATCGATCTATATAGAATAAGGCGCTGAGAAAAACATCATATTTGTCATTAACTTTTAAGTACGGGCTGCTCTGGAAGATTTAAATGTCATCATCAGTGAAATTCTGTCCTGTCTCTCTTTGTTCAGCTTTTCTTTTTAGATGTCCTCCATATACATATATAAAATGAACTGAGCAAGCGGTGTGATGCAGACTTTTGTTCTGTCTAAATCTAAAATTAACAAACTGGAATAAAAAACACTAAATTAAACTACCTCACGAAGGTCACTGGGTTATTTTGAACTGAACCAACTAGGGTAATCCCAAAATTTGGACAGCATGCAGGTCACCGGGTTACTGACTCTCTGGCTGTCACAGACAACAGTGTAATTAAGTGTCCACTGACTGCTGAACGAACAAGCTTGCTTGACTAAAAAATGAATTGATTCTTAGCCGTGGTAATCTTTGAAATGTGGGAGAGTCTCCTACTATTTCATGTATGCCAACATAGTTACTGATTGTCTTCTCACCACCCCTTCCACCCCACCCTTTCTTTACCAGTACTGGCATCTCCTTACTTTACTTAAATATTTATGCAACTAAATACATATAAATATGTCTATGTATTTATTTAATTTATTTACACATCACACTCATTTACATCCTAATATGCCCCTGTATATTCGTTTAATACTAGTTTGCCTTATTTCTGAATGATGTACAGTCATGGCCTGTACATTTTCCTGTCAAAAAAAGAGAATAAAAAAAACTTGTGAAAAAAGACAAATCTGTCATATCTGTGGTTCCTTATATATTTAGATTATATCTATACGCAAATTCATGCTACACGTCTTATAAAATTATATATATACTTATTCGCATTTGTGGTATCATAAAGCGGTCGGATACTACTTCGTCTCTCACTTCTACTCTGAAATGGAGGCTTTTATTTGATAAAGTCACCGGAAGCTGCTTTTTTTAATCGCTGCCGCACGGTTTGACGTCATTATGTTACCCTGGCCCGGCTAGCTGTCATATGCGTAACAGGGAAGGCATGACATGGAGCTAAATTTTCCCATCTGCAGTTATATATGCGGCCTGGCTTGTTAAATCGATCTAAGGAATTGTCAGTTATATGTACCAAGTTAGAGGCCTTTCCGTTTTGACTTCTCGAAAAAGCAGTAGCTCGCTAACCCGATAGCTACCTTCTAACTTAAGGTGAAGATAACCACTTGCATACTGAAAGCATGGCGTTAATCCTGTTTACAAGATCTCGGGCACCTTTAATGAAAACGTCTCGATCCCTAAAGAATGAATTCAGGAAAGGCAAAGGTAAGGTTTCTGTGTTGGTTTGTTACTGCCTAGCTTGCTGTTTACTCTGCCAGTGTTGACCAAATAACGCTAACAATTAGCTTGTTGATATTAGCATCTAGAAGGGTCCTTTACATAGGGTAGGTGGTCCTGGCCCCGGTTTCAGGAATAAACACCTGACTACTCATCACACTCCGGGCGCTCATTCATTCTTTTAAGCTACCGATTTGAAACGAGTCTGTAAGAATAAATTGTACCGAGAGTGTATCACAGCGATGGAAGTATCGGAGTGATACACTCTAAGCGAAGCGTAACCAAGGGTTTAGGTTATCTGAGGACAACCTGGCAATATAACTTTTTTAACTTGGTTATCTGAAGGCAACCTGGTTACACACTTACACACACACACACACACACACACACACACACACACACACACACACACACACACACACACGTTTGAGCAGATGCTCGTTGCTATGGTACCCTAGTTCGCTAGTGAAAGAAGTAGGATCTGTGGATACATGAGACTATATTTCTGTTGTGTGTTATGATGATTTCACTTAGTTGATTCAAGTGTCTTGCTTTACTTTCACGATTGAGGCCAGTTTGTTTTAGCCTTGCTCAATATTTCACAACTTTGAAGCCGCAGAGTGATTTGGCAGATGAAAATAGCAAATAGTCAGTTTTATACAGCTGATTATGAGTAAAATCAGCATTGACTAGTTTTCTGTGGTTGATTAATTTGAGGTGGGTAATATGACGATTGCATTTTCTGTTTGGGATAGATTTTGCTATAATCGATTATGTCATTCTAGCTCTCCTTTTTTAATCTTTTTGAATATAAAATCCAAGGCATCGTGACTGTTTAGCTATAATGGATTTTTTTTTACAGTATAGAGGACACTAATGCCCCAATACTGCAATATGCAAAATGCAATGTCCCCTTAAAGTTGCAAGAAAAAAAACTGTGACCCCTTCAGAATTACCAGGACTTTTGTCATGATCAATTATGAAATGTGGTCTGATGTTTCTCCAAGTGAAATGATACACAAACACAGTCTGGCAAACTAATAACACACACACAGTTTAGCTTTCCCGTGTATTTCCATGAATAAACACTCAAGAGGCAGACTGGTGGACACAAGTGAACTTTTGACCTTTTAGTAGTAGCAACAACCTTCCTGTAGTTGGTGTTTCAGTTCATCAGCGTTTCTGGGATTTCTTGATTCAACTGCGAAATGTTGGCATTTGTCAATGTTTTGTCTGGTATTTCCAGGGAGCGTGGTCTCTGGTTTGTTGTAGAATAATAATCAGGTCCTAAAGCATTTTTTAAAGAAAGTTTGCAAAGAGATGTCTGCAGAGAGCACAGTGGACCGTCTGCTGCTGCAGTTTTAATCTCACATCCTCAAATAGCAGATGTTTCTAGCATACTGGTTTACTTCCTTTTCCCAGCCTGTGCTCTGTGATTCTAAACGTATTCAACAAAGACATGAAAAGTGCACCAATTAGTGTACTGAGACTTAGTCACATAGATGCTTCTAAAATAAGATATTTCATCTCACAAGTTTATAAATTAAAGAAATTCAATGTAATGAAATCGCTCTTAGGACTAATATAATATTAAAGGAATCATAGCAGCTGATATGTCTGTGTGCTTGTGGCTTTAAAGTTAATAGGTGTACCACAGCAGGCATTAGAGATGTTAAGGTGATGTTTTTTCTCATTGCACTGAGCCTGGGGGTATAAATAGATGAGAGGGTCATAATGGGGATTTGCCTGTCTGCGGTGGACTGACTGAGACTGTGCTCTTGGCTTTAGGCCCAGATTATCAGATAAATTGCTTTCCATGAAGAAAGGTCAGTGCCTTTTATAACCTCACCTGAGACAACTGATATTCCTGTCTAATCATGTGTGAAAATGAGTACAGGAGTATTCATGTAGTATGGTTGAATCTACGTATTAATAAGTAGAGTTCTGAAAATCTTTCAAGTTTAAGATCTGTAATAATAGTGACCTGGAGCTGCAGATTGAGCTTTCTGTCGTGCTGTGATGGCTGAGCATTAGGGGTGGGGGAAAAAATCGATACTGTGTAGTATCGTGATATTTTGTTTGCTAATAATGTATCGATACAGGGACAGCAGAAATCGATATTTTGTTACAAAAAAAGTTTTTGTGGACTGGAACTCTCTGACTTCAGAGCATGTTGATCAGCTCCTTTTTCTGAGCAAGAATCCTGACATTCCTTCACTGTCCAAATGTGTTTGTCATGTTTATTGCTGCCAAAAAACAAGTTAGTTTACTTATTTTAATTTAAGACATGTTTTATTTTAATTAAGTTTAAAACTTTTTTTATTTAATGTAAAATTATATTTTGTTTTAATTTACTTTCAAATTCTTCAGTTGCTGAATGGGCTGCATAGTTTTCATAAATTGCATAGTTCAGAATAGCTATAATTGTACCAGATGGTTGCATTCAGTTAAGTTGGACTAGACTGTAATACAAACCGTTCAGTTTGTCAACAATAAAACTGACTGAAATGAGAGAAAGACTGAGTGCGAGGCTTTGATATTAGATAAAATGAATATTGATAAAGTTTACCTTTATGTACAGAATCTGAATATCGCAAAATATTTAAAAAAAAATTGCAATAATATCGTATCGTGGGATGTACAGTGGGGCAAAAAAGTATTTAGTCAGCCACCGATTGTGCAAGTTCCCCCACCTAAAATGATGACAGAGGTCAGTAATTTGCACCAGAGGTACACTTCAACTGTGAGAGACAGAATGTGAAAAAAAAATCCATGAATCCACATGGTAGGATTTGTAAAGAATTTATTCGTAAATCAGGGTGGAAAATAAGTATTTGGTCAATAACAAAAATACAACTCAATACTTTGTAACATAACCTTTGTTGGCAATAACAGAGGTCAAACGTTTACTATAGGTCTTTACCAGGTTTGCACACACAGTAGCTGGTATCTTGGCCCATTCCTCCATGCAGATCTTCTCGAGAGCAGTGATGTTTTGGGGCTGTCGCCGAGCAACACAGACTTTCAACTCCCGCCACAGATTTTCTATGGGGTTGAGGTCTGGAGACTGGCTAGGCCACTCCAGGACTTTCAAATGCTTCTTACGGAGCCACTCCTTTGTTGCCCGGGCGGTGTGTTTTGGATTATTGTCATGTTGGAAGACCCAGCCTCGTTTCATCTTCAAAGTTCTCACTGATGGAAGGAGGTTTTGGCTCAAAATCTAACGATACATGGCCCCATTCATTCTGTCCTTAACACGGATCAGTCGTCCTGTCCCCTTGGCAGAAAAACAGCCCCATAGCATGATGTTTCCACCCCCATGCTTCACAGTAGGTATGGTGTTCTTGGGATGCAACTCAGTATTCTTCTTCCTCCAAACACGACGAGTTGAGTTTATACCAAAAAGTTCTACTTTGGTTTCATCTGACCACATGACATTCTCCCAATCCTCTGCTGTATCATCCATGTGCTCTCTGGCAAACTTCAGACGGGCCTGGACATGCACTGGCTTCAGCAGCGGAACACGTCTGGCACTGCGGGATTTGATTCCCTGCCGTTGTAGTGTGTTACTGATGGTGACCTTTGTTACTTTGGTCCCAGCTCTCTGCAGGTCATTCACCAGGTCCCCCCGTGTGGTTGTGGGATCTTTGCTCACCGTTCTCATGATCATTTTGACCCCACGGGATGAGATCTTGCGTGGAGCCCCAGATCGAGGGAGATTATCAGTGGTCTTGGATGTCTTCCATTTTCTGATGATTGCTCCCACAGTTGATTTTTTCACACCAAGCTGCTTGCCTATTGTAGATTCACTCTTCCCAGTCTAGTGCAGGTCTACAATACTTTTCCTGGTGTCCTTCGAAAGCTCTTTGGTCTTGGCCATGGCGGAGTTTGGAGTCTGACTGTTTGAGGCTGTGGACAGGTGTCTTTTATACAGATGATGAGTTCAAACAGGTGCCATTCATACAGGTAACGAGTGGGGGACAGAAAAGCTTCTTACAGAAGACATTACAGGTCTGTGAGAGCCAGAGATTTTCCTTGTTTGAGGTGACCAAATACTTATTTTCCACCCTGATTTACGAATAAATTCTTTACAAATCCTACCATGTGAATTCATGGATTTTTTTTTCACATTCTGTCTCTCACAGTTGAAGTGTACCTCTGGTGCAAATTACTGACCTCTGTCATCATTTTAAGTGGGGGAACTTGCACAATCGGTGGCTGACTAAATACTTTTTTGCCCCACTGTATGGTGATCCCCACCTCTACTGAGCATTGACCAGCCTGCAGTCCTGCAGTCCTATGTTTGTCTATTCATAGACAAACATAGTGAGGTACACGTACACTGTTATTGATTTACACATTTACACAATGCCAGTGTTCATTATCTCTGCACTAGCATTCACTGTGATTGAATATTTACATTTTTGTGGGTCGAGCATTTCAACTCTATGTTTCAAACTTCGGTTTTGTTTGCACACAGTCTGCTGTCGCTCTAAAGAACGACAGCAGACTCCTGTTTTCTAAATGTGCATTAAGAATTAGTTTAAGATTTGTTGGAGCATGGATCTTGCAGTTCTTCACAGCAGTTGTTGGATTGGTTGTCTCAGCAACATGTGCATAAAGTCTAACCTACTTGGGGGGGCCAGTGTATTCAGTGTAAACAAAATTAGATGGATGGACTTAAACAGTGTTGACTAACCATGGCTGTGGCCTTTTGGTGGGGGGAACCGGTTGGGATTGGTGCAATTTGTTTCTCTCTTGCTGCGCTTTTGTTGCTTCTATAGGATCTCTGTAAAGTTCTTATATGTGTGAAAAGCTTTGTGGCCTCCCATTTGTCATCACTCCAATCAGAGTTTCTGGTCATGGTTTCCGGTATCGATATATTTGTTAATTCGCTAATTATCCTTTGGCTTTGAAGCTGAATGAGCCGGATCAATGTGGCCAGGATTAGTCTCTAAGCATCGTCCTTGAGGCGGTGATGTAAATCTTCTTATAGTTTCCCTGATTTTTCTTTTCGGACGATCCAGTTGGTAAACCAGTCAACCAATCAGTTGGCCTCACACCTTTTGATTGAACAAATCAATATTCAATATATTGTTATTCCCAGGTTATGGTTTCATGATTGGTTACTTTAGTGTAACATGTCCTAACATGTCCTAACTTCACCATATTCTATTCATTTTAACTAACAGCCCAGGCTTAATGAAGGTTTATTCCTACAGTTAATGCAGGAAAGCTTCTATCAGCAGTTTTCTTACTTCTGCTTTAATAAGGATTTTACAGTATGCAGCTATGCAACTGTCTGCGATCACATCACCACAAAAACAAAAATGAAAGGAAAAAGCAAATTATCTGAGAGTACACAATTTCATATCGTCATCATAAGTAAGAGAAACCTGGAATAGAAAGCTCTGTTTGTCTTTTTATTTCTTTCAACTAATTTTTGGAGAATGAATTTCATTGTATTTGCAGTGTTTGAATGCGAAACCAAAACCATAAAACCCCCAGGGGGATTCGAACACGGAAAAGACAGCAGTGCTGTGTAGCCTGGGGACATGCTGGAGAGTTGAGTTGTCCACTGTATTTCCAGGGTTTTCTCTCTGTGCTACTGTAGATGACCGCTAAGCCACAAAGGTGAAACTGTTCCAGTAAACTCTCTGTCCTCCTGGCTGCAGGCCACAGCCTCATGTTCAGCTGGGCCATGCTGGGCTCACTCCAGCCAGCCATGTGAGAGCTAGAAAAGGGGCGTGACCGAGCCCTTGGCTCTGGTGTGATTGGTTAGAAGTGTCTCACCACTCCACCTTCTAGCTGCATGCATATCACTGTAGTGGTCTGTGAACCCTGCTGTGGGCCTCGCTGAGGGTGTGAATAATTAGCCACCCAAGAAAGATCAGTGGAAAGATATTTACAGAAGACTGAGCGACTTCAAGGCGGTTCTGTACAGACAAATACATAAGAGCAGAATATTTAAAAACAAAACATGTGGCCATAGCAAAAACTAACTTTTTATGTATATACTAAAGCGTCCCCCCAAAATAATAAAAGGGCAACCTCAAGGTGAATTGACTTTTATGGGTATTCCTGAACAGGCGATTGCAAAGGACACAAAGTTTGATGATTGATGTTATTGCATGACTAGTTTTAAGCACAGTGTGTTTTTGCTAGTATGATTATCAGTTTATTAAGAAAATCTGCATAAATGCGTTGGAGCTGCAGATAACTGCCGATGAGCAGGTGCTGATTTGCTTCTGGGACGTTCATAAAACCAATATACACTGTGTGTGTGTGTGTGTGTGTGTGTGTGTGTGTGTGTGTGTGTGTGTGTGTCCGTCCGAAGGCTTTTTTTCCCCCCAAGGACACACCTGCTTTAATCGTATTTTCTTCTTTCTTACAGGGAAATTACAAGAGGGTTCCTATTTCAGCTGCACAGCCTTCACACTTTCCAGTCAAAAGTAAGGCAATTAAACCAAATGATCCAAAATGTGTTGTATGATATGCAAATTAAGATCTATCAGCATGTTCAGGTGAAATTCTATTTTAATTTTGTTTTTTTGTGCCTCCCTGTAAATTACACTCTATTCCTTTTTTATAGGAAGTCATCCATTTCAAATGCTGCTTTATATTTTGTCCAAGACTTGATATAAACTTTGGGTCCTGAAACTCTTTGCTCTGTGTCCTCAGACCTGATGGGCTCCGACTCGGCAGCTTGGCTCAGGTCTCTTCGTTCGGTCCTTCCTTGCCCGTGTCAGATGAATTTGTGGGTCCCTGTCAGAGCTCAGACACACAGCGGCTCTACTGCGCTTTTGCGTCGGGCGCTTCCTCTTCAATGTACCCTGCGGTCGGAGTGGGGCCCCAATGGACGATAGTACGACCGCGAGATATCTCTGGTGTCAGGTGGATACATACCACGAGGAGGAGATGGGATGACTCCAAGGTGGAGAAGTCGCTGCGTTCGTTAAAGGATAAGAAGAAGCTGGAGGAAGGAGGGCCGGTGTACAGCCCGACACTGGACGCAGAGCCTGTCCGAAGGACGCTCCGACAGCGGGTTGTAGATGAAATCAAGCACTACTACCATGGCTTCAGGCTGCTTTGGATCGATACCACCATTGCTGGGCGGATGTTCTGGAGGGTGCTGAACGGACATCCTCTGTCTCGCCGTGAGAGGAGACAGGTGAGTGTTGCACAGTGTGGCTGCAAGACATTGTCATTTCTGTAGAAGCTACATTGTGGAGAGATTGTTACTGCTTTGGGTGCTGCCAGGCTTTGTCTGCTGCAGGGTCTGGTGCCGGTTGGGGTTTACATTTTTAAATTAGACATTTTTTTTATGTATCTGTCCCGAATTACAGATCCTGATTTAGTTTAATGGTAAGAAAGGGCAGCAAACATTTAATCTTTAATAGTTTTTCAGGAATGAATGTTCTTTTAAAACCTTGCAAAAGATTTCAGTGTGATCATTGGAAATAGTTTGAAAGTGGGCTCACTGACCTTTTTTTTTTCTTTTTCTTTTCTCAAACATTCACATAAAGCATGTAATTCTTTCGCGGTCATGCAGAAATGTAAAAACCTGCTGATTTCTGCTGGAATGAGCAGATTTAATGCCTGGAATGTATGCCATATGTCACAGATATGAGAAGACATTACCAAATCTATAAAAGTGAAGTGAAGATTACATTTGTACTACACAGTCATACCAGAATCCCAGTGCAGGCTATACTTTGATTCAGTTAGTGAACAAAAATGTAGGTGAAAGGAAGGGTTTTCCCTGGTGATTGCTCTCTCTGTCTCTGCACTGGTAACACACACACACCTCTGTGTGTGTGTGGGCTGCTGCAGTTTAGTTTCCAGCCCCTGAGGGTAAATATTTAAGCCTAAGATCTTTTTAATTTATACCAAACTCAGAGTAGCACAAAAGTGTGTTTATTAAATGAAAAATTGTTTGTAGAAGCTACAAGATCCAGCATTTCCA
Source organism: Copadichromis virginalis (assembly GCF_057382275.1). Lineage (NCBI taxonomy): Eukaryota > Metazoa > Chordata > Actinopteri > Cichliformes > Cichlidae > Copadichromis > Copadichromis virginalis. The sequence continues at coordinate 10,966,134 of NC_140636.1, forward strand.
CATTGAAATATGCCTTCTTTCTGTAGCCCAGAGCAAGAATTAATGCCAACCTCCAGTCAGCAAACAGTTTCCTTTTTTCACCTGGAACAAGCTTTAGCTTGTCTTTAACACAGTAATGTCAGTTTCAAGAATGTGAATTGAGCCCACTAACACAGCTAATGTAAGCTTATTTAGATAATGCTAAAAAGAGGCTCGTGTTTTAAAGGTTTCTCCTGCCTCATGATCAGGTGTATCAGTAGTAACAGAGCTACAGAGCTCAGGATCATTAACAGCAGAATATGAAGAAGCGTTCAAACGTTGCTCAGTAACAAGTAAATGAAAGTTTTTAGTGCTTCCAGTGAAAGGAAACGATTCTTTTTCTAGTCCGGCTCAGAGTTTCCACTGAGGATAACCGACGTGAGTTTAAGAGATCAGCGATGACTGAGCACCGATTCAAGCCTGACAGCTCAGACATCTTGTTCTATACCGTTTTATCCATAGCCTCTCAATCCTAATGGGATCAATTATGGAAACGGGCCGCACGCTGTGTTTACTCATCAGGCGCCGGGCAGATTGTGCCTTTTCATTAAAGCTCTTCAGGAAGAAGCTTTACCTCGCGTACCAGATTCATCCCATCTCTGCACTCAGCCTACATCTCTCATTTTGTTGTGACTTTCACAACAAATCCCTAACGCAGCTGTTGTTGATAAATTCTGTGCAACAGGACATGGTATTAAAAATATGATAAATTCGATTATTTACACAGTTTTGTTTTAATACAGAATATATTCCAGTTATTAAAATGACTTCACGAGTATACTGCATGAGAAATGTAGGATTTGTGTGAAGTAATGCAAATATTTCTGATGAGACAAGCTGCTCGGAATCCACGGCAGCGCGATTCGCTGTCTGGACTGAGGCCCGGTTCGGTAATCTGCCAAAGGTTCTGGCACACACAGGTGTCATTTCAAGGAAGGTGGGCAGGTCAGCTCAGTTCACACTTATGTACTGTTACCTCCAATCCAGCAGCACAGGATGGTGCAGATTTAGGTGACATAATTGGCGAGTTGCAAATGCTTCTTAGTGACTAATTTAGACTTCTGCAGGGAATCTTTGTAGAGCAACGTAGCCTACGCAAGTGGCCGACGGCGACCCAGCTCTTTGTTGCGGTCAGGCAAACGTATTTTCTTCAGGTTTTTCCACTCTGTGTATTCCCTCACGTTCAGTTTGATAGCTTTGGCTATGTTCCCCCAGGAATTTGTTGACATCCATGAAATGTGGTGATTGTTATTCTCTCACTGATTAATTCAAAAACGGGAATCAAACGTAGGCCAATCACAAAAGTTGCGGCCTGTGTTATGAGATGTGTTGATACATTTCCAGGGAGGTGCACATCGGGTAACAGCAGAGGCTATGTGGCAGGGTATTAGAGGGGTTTGTGGTTACAACACACCAAGACATAGATTTGATACAAAGGTATTAACTGTGTGATGTAATGAGATCTTGTCTGGGAATCCTTCCATGTTCTTATTTTAATATGTGGCCAAATTCACATTTCACTCACTGCTTTATGTCCAACTTAAAAGAAACCCTTAAACTGATACTTGGGAATCTGCCATTATACATTTATTTTAATTTTGTTGAAAATTCCCATTTAAAAAAACGAAATGACCCATTTGCCTTGTTACACTTGATTGTAAATTCAGATGAAACTGTGATTCAGATTCATTGTTATTTGATTATTCGTGTTAAAGCGTGCAGGAGAAAGTTATGGACATGCAGAGATTTTACAGCCGTCGCTGCAGAGTCATTTTACGACATGTTTCTCAATATCCACTTACACAGAAGTTCAGTAGGGTGTGTCATTCTGTGAAATGATGTGATGTAACCTGTTTTACAAAACTCTTAAGTGAAGACCAATCTTTTTTTTTTTAAGTCGCTTCTTTAATATTCAAATTCAGAGATATGTATGCGTCATACACCATAACACTGAGCCCTACAGTATACACATTCATTAACTGACTTCATTGTGATTATGTTAAAGCAGCTGGGATATAAAGCCTCAGTGGAATGCTAATGGTCGCAGGTCAGTGCAGAGGATGACCGCAGCTTCCCCCCATTAAGCCCACACTATGACCCCATCTGCACCTTTTCAAATGGAGCAGGCTCCCTCAGAGTTCACGTCCCAAACCCGTCTACATGCCATTCATCTAACCTGGACTGGCTTTGCCTCCTTAATCTCCTCCTTTCATATTCCCTTACAATACCCAGGCCTCCCATTTAAGGCTCCCTCCATTTGAACGTGTCTCACCCCCTCCTCCCTTCTTTGATGTGGAACTCTGGGAGATGATATACATGTCAATGGGCCTGCAGACAAAGGCCTTTTCACTCGGGCTGGCCTAAATCCTTCACCCTACTGGCCCACTGACATGCAGGTGGGAAGAGCGGAGAAAGGAGGACTCGTGTTTTTGGCCTTTTCCCCTCTGTGCTGTTTCTGTAGACGGTTCGCTGGAATTGTGTCCTGGATGGTCAGCGAGCCACGTTTGGACAGCCGTACAATGAAGTCAGCCAGTGTTGGCCAAGTGCTTCTGTGCTCTCGGGATTGTTCGGGTCTGCGCTGAACAAATGTGCTTCCTGTTGGATCAAATGGACAGTTTTAGAGCCTTGTGAGGCCAAATGTTCCCTTTGCTCTATGGCTCCATGCAAATACTGTGTGAGTGGACGGGGGATGTATAGAGGTGGGCTTGGAAGTGCTGACTTTTGAAACTTATTAGAGGGGCGATTGTAAGGAGAGAATAAAAGATGAAATCAACATTTTCACACAGTTTGTGCATTGCTGCTGCCCTCTGCTGGTGGCAGATATGAACTACAATGGTGGGAATGAATGGCACTTTTTTTTCCTGTACCCTCCATGTTTTAAAAAAAAAAGAAAAGAAAGAAAAATCTTTAAAAAATATGAGAACACTTTAAAAACACATCAAATCTCAATGGTAAAAAAATCATGCATGCATCATTGCAGCAACACAAAATGATACTATGGGCTCCCACGTGGATCCTAATGAGACAACGGCTCTTTTGAAAATCCAAACGGGAGTGCTAACATAGATGCTCATAGTCTCACTTAAAGATTCCATCAGTTTACACAGATCTGTCCCATTTGCTGATATTATTTCCTTTTTTAAATTTCCTTTCAGTTTCTCAGAACATGTGCTGATGTCTTCAGACTTCTTCCTTTCCTGGTGTTTATCATCGTTCCCTTCATGGAGTTCCTGCTTCCTGTAGCTCTGAAACTCTTCCCCAACATGCTGCCGTCCACCTTTGAGACACAGACAAAGAAGGTAAGTAGAAATGGGTGGTTGATTATTTATTTATTGTATTTATTTTTAGCTCCACGATGCTGGGTTTGCTAAATATTGTGATTGGAACTGTATGTCATATGTAGTTGTATTATTCAGGAATATTATACATGTACTTAAGTTGTTATTTAGATGGTTATCTAATCTAGACTATGACAGTAACAGTCTTAAATAGCCCTATATGACATTTTTATCACTTTGACCAATCTGTTGAGCTTGACCAGGTCTTGACTTGATATTTTAAGTCTTTATAAAGTAGTTTCTATATGTTGGCAATAGAAACCACTGGTAAGGATCACAGTGTCTAAGTTATGAGACAATTTTCCCCTAATAAATCATTAGTTGACAGTGAACACCTGGGTGGATGTGAGCTACCTCTACAAAGTTTTATCACAATCCATTCAAAACTTTTCAAGCTTGTTCACAGACGGTAAAACCCACACTTACAAAAACATGACCTCCTTGGTGGAGGTAACCTGCGTTCTGTCCTGTGTGATAAAGAAAACTTTTCTTTTAGAAGCTGGTTCCAGTCATCAAAATTGTATTTGACAAAAAAACGTTTGAAACAGTTTGTCTGCTGTGGATTCAACTATCCGTTCCAGCCTTGAACGCAAGCGGACTGTAGAGATTCAGACTGTGTTGGTCCTCATATGTCTCACCATCAGTGCTAACATCATTTGAGTGGGATTTACTGTAGTGCTTTTAAGCAAACTGAATTTGTAACCTCTTGCTTTTTAGGAGGAGAGGTTGAAAAAGGAGCTGAGGGTCAAACTGGAGATGGCCAAGTTCTTGCAGGACACCATTGAGGAGATCGCTCTGAGGAATAAGGCAGCAAAAGGCGACGTGACGGAGGAATTCTCCACCTTCTTCCAAAAGGTCTGCTTTCTAACACCGAGCAGTGTGAAATGAGGAGAATAAAAAGCTCATTGCTGCTCTCTGGTGGTGAAAATATTAATTTATTTTTATTTAAAACAGAGTTGTGACCAGTTGATTACCATTAAGAGCGTTTATAGTGGAAATTTAAGTATTTCTTCCGTATTTTCTTGTTACTACATGCTTTCACTGACTATATTCATTTCATGGATTATTCTTTGCACGGGAGAACAGCAGTACATCTTTTGCATGTAAACCTGGTCTCATTTAAACTTTTTACAAGCCCTGATCTTCTCATTACTATAGATCCGGGACTCTGGGGAGCGTCCCAGTAATGAGCAGATCATAAAGTTCTCCAAACTGTTTGAGGACGAGCTGACGCTGGACAACCTGACTCGACCTCAGCTCGTGGCGCTCTGTCGTCTCCTGGAGCTCCAGTCAATTGGGACCAACAACTTCCTCCGCTTCCAGCTCATTATGAAGCTGAGGGCCATCCGCGCAGACGACAAGGTACGAATCTCTGTGGTTAAAAGGAAAAATAAACCTGTTGTTTTATGTCTGAGCACACGGCAGCACCCGGGTGAATGCAGCGACACTGGCCGCTGACTCTGTGTGACCTCTTCTCTGTGTTTATCAGCTGATAGCAGAGGAGGGGGTGGAAAGCCTGAATGTGAACGAAGTGCAGGCAGCGTGTCGTGTCAGAGGGATGAGATCTCTGGGAGTCACAGAAGAACGACTAAGAGAACAACTCGGCCAGGTAACGACAACAGCAGACAGATGGGGGCATTTTTCATTATTCACTGTAAAAATAAAGTAGAGGTTTGACCGTCTGGAGACTTCAGGAATGGCATCAGGGGTGAAACTCTTAAGATGTATGTTTGAGTGCATATTTGTAATAACCTCTGTAATGTTGTGTTTGACTCTGGTAGTGGTTGGAGCTGCATCTCAACCAGCAGATCCCCACCTCTCTGCTGCTTTTGTCTCGAGCCATGTACCTCCCAGATACCCTGTCTCCTGCAGACCAGCTGAAAACCACGCTGCAAACACTTCCTGAAATGGTGGTATGTAAACAGTACAGAGCTGGGATATAAAGTTGCAGGCAGTACTTTAAGCTCAACACGCAGCCTCGGTCAATACTGGAATACAGGCGAATATCCTGCCCTCTGCTTGCTTTTCCAGACCAAAGAGGCCCAGTTAATGGCGGCGGAGTTGGAGCTCTCCAAAGTGGATAACAAGACCAAACTGGAGACCATGCTTCAGGAGGAGGCAGCCATACGGCAGGACAACAAGGACCGAGAGATGGAGAGGCTGGCTGATGCTGCAGAGAAGGCTGCCAGGGTACTGACTCTGTATGATGTCTGTTCAGTGTTTAGGCCAGGTGCTATTTAAGTCTTTGATACCAGTGCCAACAAACTGACAGACTTTATGAGCCATAAAGTTATTATTACCAAAAGACCTTAAAAGAGTCTGACCAAGCCTTAGAGGCCATGCTTTTGCTACACAGTCGTGAGTTTTCAGGTAGAATGATGTGCTCTTTGTTTTTCATTGAAGCTTCAGCTTAGAGAAATCAAAAGGTTTCTGTAATATTCCACATGATTGGATTAACTCTAAATCTGCAACTTTCTCACAAGAAAAACTAACTGCCTAACCCTAACTACTGCAACAAGGACACATCTCCCTTAAAGCTGAAGGCTTCCTGCAGTCGTTTGCAGTGTTGTTTCTGTAGGTGTTGCTATAGGGTTTGAACCATGCTCTGTTTTCTGCAGGAGGGTGAACCAGAGCTTCAAGCAGAGAGGATGAAGCGCAGTGAGGCCGAGCCAGCTTCATCTAAAGCCGAAAAGGCAGCCGATTCAGAGACACTGAAGGACACCGCACCCATTATAGAGGGACTCAAGGTAAAGTTAGTAATAGATGATAACATTTATTTTATTTATTCTGTTACATGTTTAATATTTTTATGCATTTATATAATATTTGACTTAAAGTCAGAATTCTAATAAAGCTTTTCAGTTTAACCCTCTAAACCTGCCTCATGTGCTGCACACATCCAGTTTTCTACTACACGTAATATCATGTTGTATAGTTTCCTTTACCTGGAGCTTTAATTTCAGACAACAGAAGAGATTTGCATTGATTGTATCATATCCTGATGTTGTTGTTTTTTTTTTTCACTCACTTGTTGCTGCCTTTTCATTCTGTACCATGCAGTTTGAGCAGTGGCAGAGGTTTCTGCGTTTCCAGGTTGGCTTTATTAACACCTCCTCCCAAATGATCCCTGATACTTGTTCTATCCCTGAACCTATGGTGTCTGGTCTTCCTCTGAGCAGATCCAGATGTGGGTTAAACAGCACTAGCATGTTTTTTCCCCAAGACTGAGAACATAATCAGAGTTAGAGGAAGTACTGTCCATATTCACGACAACATTGATGCTGACATAAACCAGTAACTGCTTAGTGCTTGCAGATGAGAGCAACAACAGTGTAGCGAGGGCAGGTTCAGCTTTGGGATGAAAATCGTACAGATTCCAGTTTCAGACCTGTTATAAAGACTCGGAGGAAGTTGTATTTTCTGAATGTGAAATTTATTTTTTCTTTTCTTTTAAAAAAAAATTTAAAACAGCAAATACAAACGTCCATATATTTAGGCCAAATTGCGCTAATAACCTGTGGTGAGTATTTGTCTGCACTTTCTAACTTATAAAAATTCCCACTCATTACTTTTATTTTTGAAATTTCTTAAAGAGATGCTGTTTGGCCCACGTCTACACGGACCTCCCCTCGTCAGTCCTTCAAGCCGTGTAACATTTCCATCCTTAACTAAAAACCTTTGTAGTGCCACAGTTGTTTTTTTATGTGGAGTATCCCACTATGCCTGCCAGTTTCCCTCTTTTACCACTTATATTTAGTTGTTTTAGGGTTTGTTTTGTATCAAATCCACATGTTATACGTGCTAAGTGAAGACAGTGTTTGACCTGGTTCATGTAGTGGTATACACCCATCTTGCTCCCATCTACCACGTGGCTGTGGTAATAATTCACAATCTAAAAAAGTAACTTTTTTGTGAACTTCAGATTAGGTTGTCTTGATTTAAAAGAACATATGTTTATATTTTCTTCTTTTCTTTTTTTTTTAATAACTTCCAGGCAGAGGAGATCACCAAGGAAGAGATTGACCTGCTGAGTGATGCCTGCTCAAAGCTGAAGGAGCAGAAGAAACTGCTGACTCTGGAGAAAGAGGAGCTGGAAGAGCTGAAGGATGATGTCCAGGAGTACAATGAGGTGCCTTCTTTTGGCTTCAATGGACAAATTTAATGATTTATTGCCAATCAGGCCTAATTTTTTTTAAGCAGTTTTACCTCAAAATGGAGTATTAATTTGTAATGCTCCAACTTCTTTGGCTTGTTTTATGTGGTTGTTTCGGCGTTTTTTTTGTGTGTGCAAAATTTGCATCTGTGCCCTGTTTTCCAGGATCTGGAGGAGATAAAAAAGGAGCTCTCCAAGACTGGTCAGGAGAAGGCCATAGAGGAGTCAAAGGCCAGCCAGCGGCTTTCTAAGAGGGTGAACCGTATGATCGGTCGCATTGACAAGATCATCCTGGAGCTGGAGAAGGACAAGGTCATCCTGGATGGACAGATGGACAGTGGATCCACCCCACCTGTTGGGTAAGAAAACAGCAGCCATAACAGCTTCAGTGAGAGAAGCTGCCGTATAGCATTAGACAGAATTGGATCTGTCACGTGTAACTGCTTTCACTGGGGGACTCTTTGATTTCAGGGAACTTGGCGTCATGATAGTTTTGCCCTGCAGATGAATAATTCAACATCTAAGAAATTTATTTACCTGCTTTGTTACTAAGCACCCATTTTAAATTCCGGCTTAATGCCGAAGTTCAAAATAACAATTTTACTAATGACTAATACTTATGTTTTTTCAGTTTATTTATTTTGTTTCTATAATTGTTTTTCATTTTGGTGTCTTATTGTGCAGAACGCTCCCTCAGTCTTGTCCTCAGACGCCTCTACATGCTTTTACATGGTGGGCCACATACAGCCCACTTTGATCTTGATCCACGGTGTCTATTTTTTATTTTTTGTTACAGTAAACTCACTGTAAAAATCCAAAATTTCTATAGTACATAGTGAAAATGGTAACTTTGTGTCATTTCATGTTCATCTATCTCTGATTTACTGTAGTGTAGTATGAATGGCAGGGGGCGTGGTCTATATTAGTAGAAAATGCCGCAAAACTTGTGAAAATACAGTTAAACGTCCAAAATTTACCCCTCCCTTCACATTTTCCAGAGACATCTATTGGGCCAGATTGGCGTCTTTGGTGGGCCGATTACATTTGACACCCTTGCTCTACATCATTAGTTCAGCCAGTATAGACTGGCAGCTGTGACACTTGCGTCAAATAACAACCATCCTGTTCCCTTTGACACATTTTGTCTTTCATTCAAATTCTTCTTGCTAACCTGAGTGCTAGCTTAATGCGCTACCTGAGTAAGCTAAAGCCTTGGTCACTGGCTCACATCTTCCTAACAGACTAGACTTTGCCATAGAGTTAGGCTTTGGAGCGTGTTAGCTGCCACCTCGTACCTAGCACAATAGCTAGCTGGCCAAGCTAATTGCATTATTGCCACATGGCTCAGTAGCATAAGCGCTAACCACTACACTAGCCAGATCACTCTAGCTCTCACCACAGCTGCCTGACCCAGTTGATCTATTTTAGGTTGCTCAGGTAGGCTGAATGAATGAGAAATGATTTAATTTGTTTTTAAAAAAGAGGGCTGCCCCTGCTGGAGTGTTGATAGAAGCTTCTAAGGACAATGCTGACCGAGCGTTCCCCACAGTGAGACGCCTCAATCGTATTAACAGCCAACCGGGCTTATGAAATGAATAACTTTAAGTTATTTATTCCCACTTGTGGTTTGGTTAAACAGATAAATCATAGTAAAATGTTATTTTACCATTCTATAGAAAGACTATAAGTCTTTCAGCTCTTCATCACTCTTTGAATATTTTATATTCAGAGCAAACAAAAGCTCTTGATACAACACAAAGATTGGCTACTGACATCTGTATCTATCCTTTTATATGCAAAATATCAGTTAGCGAGGCTAAAGTGATCAATGTGCTCCAACTGCTGTTGAACTAGACCGCTCTGATGGTTTTGCAGCTGCGTGTGTGTGCTAGTCTGTAAAAGCCATGAAGCTTTTGAAAGTGAAGGATCCACAAGCAACCTTTTAATGAAGAGCGCCGTTCGCGTTGGCTTGTGACTGCATAGACAGACTCACTGTTAGCATATATCTGATGGGATAGAGTACATCTTTCCTGTTTGTAAAAGTTAAACAAGTTGATTTTAGTAGAGTCCGCATCAGTTAAATCAAGCTAAACAAATTAAGCTGCACAGTCTGGCCTTTAGTACTTTGATCTTCTTCAGATTACATTTCCTTGATTTTTAAAGCAACACTTGTAACATGTTTATACTTTATATCAGCAGGTAAACACAATGACAACAGGATGAAAACATCAAAATGTTGCTTATGGATCATTGACCCAAATGCTTCATGACATGTATCAGTGTATCTAACATAGCTTGTCTTTGTAATTGATAACTTTATCATCTTCATTGTCATCATCACCATCTTCATCATCATCATCATTAGTGTTACTGTAAAATGGTGGTGGAGATAACAAAGGGAACAAAAGGTTTCCCCCCCTCAAAAGTGAATAATACCTTTTTAATGTCGTTTTCAGTCGTTTTGACTAAATTGAGTCCCTAATTCATTTGAAATTTTACAGATTATTCTTTGCTAAATATAGCGGTGCCAAGAGGTAAGCAAAACTGGGGTAAACCGCCATTTGCTTGCTTGTAACATGCTAGCATGGTTTTTCAGATGCTGAAACGGTGCAATAAAGGATCAAACACTGCTCTCATCTTATTCTCAGCTTCCATTTCTGCTCGCTACATGTGGTTGCTGTGCTTCAGACGTGCTAAATGTTGGTTTTTTTTGTTTTCTTTTTTAACCTATTTAATGAATTAAATCACATTTAATTAAAATAAAATGATTGGAAATGTTTGATGTTTGTTCAGACTGTACGAAAGTCTCCGAAATCTTAAAAAAAAGGATGTATTGGACATTATTTGGCATGTAAGCTTCTGTTTCTATCATAGGGCAGCTTAAAGAAATTAGTTTAAAACAAATATGCTGCATTCAGCATGAATAAATGCGTTTAACTAAATCAAATTCAATTAATCCTGCCGTTATGACAAATTGCACCAAATTTTTTTGATTGGTGTGTTTTTTTTTTTGCTGATTTTTTTGGGAACCTTGAATGCAGCATGTTGACCCTAGACTTCTCCACCACATTTTACGTCCCGTCAAACCTGGTAACCGTTTCCTGTATACAGTCTGTTCTATACCTTTAGGGAGAACCTGGTCAGCATCGACGAGCTCATCAACATCATGCGACAGATCCAGAACATTCCCGAGCACAAGCTGCAGAGCATCGCCGAGGCTCTCGACGACAACAAGGACGGGAAGATTGACATCGACGACGTCATCAAAGTGAGTTGATCTGCTATGAGGAACATTGTTAGGGATGGGAAATGATAAGAATTTAGCAATTTCGATTTCATTATCAATATCATATCAATAATATTACATACATGCAAAATGCTGAGTGCTCAAATGTTTGTGCATGTTGGAGGTATGTCCCGTCTTTGTTGTGATCAGTGTTCATTACTCAAAAAGTAATTATTGCACAGAACACTTTTCTTTAAAGTAATGCAGTACGATACTGAACCACACCCAGGTTAAAGACACTCGTTACGTTCATGTCATGTTACTCTGTAAAATGATCTGAAACTGTCTCATAATTACTATTTAACAATATAAGCCTGCAGGCTGGAGTTCCAGATCCTAGTATAAACACAAAGCCAACAACACAAATACAAGATTAAAACCAACACAAAGAGACTTTAAAGCGATCGTCACGGTGATTCTACTGTAGACACATGAACAGGTAGAAACGGAGACTGCAGCCTGAATGCTCATCACTTTGTTACCTGTTGAAGTTCAGCAGCGGCTGATTTCACTTATTCATATAGCACATTTAAAAACAGAAAGTTTGCCCAAAGTGCTGTACAGAAACAAAGGGGTAAGAAAACAAGATAAAAAAAACACTGACACTCACATAAACGCATAATAAACATATCAACTCACACCAGTCTAAACGCTATAGAAAAAAGGTGAGTTTTCAAAATTTAAAAACAGGAAGCAAAGATGCCGGTCTAATATTTAAAGGCAGCGTATTCTAAAGTTTTGGAGCCATAATTGAAAAGGCTCGTTCTCCTCCATGTTTTAGCCTAGATTTTGGGACAACCAACAGCAGCTGGTCGGCTGACCTAAGGGTCCGGGAATATAAGGCTGAAGTAACTGGGAAAGGTATGGGGGGAGCAAGACCATTTATAAACCAGCGTTAGGAATTAATTCTGTCATGAACAGGAAGCCAGTGGAGAGAGGACAGTTCATGCCAGTTAAGAGGCGGGCAGCAGCATTTTGAACTGAAGACGTGCAAGAGATCCTTGGCTGACTCCAATATACAGTGCTTACAGTAGTCGAGCCGAGTTGAAATAAAAGCATGTGTTGGTAAAGTTGGTCCAACACTTTCTAATCATACAGGAGCAGTTTGTTGACAAACTGCATTTTTCAGCATTATCTAACACAGTGTAAGAACAACTGTACAGTACTCTGTTTTGGTAACTATTGTCCAGGATGTAAATATGTAAAAATTTTGTGTGTTTCTGTTCTGTGTCCTGTTTTTTGTTTTGTTTTTTTTCCTGCTGTTACAACCAAATTTCCCCATGTGGGACAATTAAAGGATTCTATTCTATTCCAAGCTAAATTGCTAAGAGATTATTGAATTAGCATTTTGGATCCATGGCCAGGTACAGTGGGGCAAAAAAGTATTTAGTCAGCCACCGATTGTGCAAGTTCCCCCACCTAAAATGATGACAGAGGTCAGTAATTTGCACCAGAGGTACACTTCAACTGTGAGAGACAGAATGTGAAAAAAAAAATCCATGAATCCACATGGTAGGATTTGTAAAGAATTTATTCGTAAATCAGGGTGGAAAATAAGTATTTGGTCAATAACAAAAATACAACTCAATACTTTGTAACATAACCTTTGTTGGCAATAACAGAGGTCCAACGTTTACTATAGGTCTTTACCAGGTTTGCACACACAGTAGCTGGTATTTTGGCCCATTCCTCCATGCAGATCTTCTCGAGAGCAGTGATGTTTTGGGGCTGTCGCCGAGCAACACGGACTTTCAACTCCCGCCACAGATTTTCTATGGGGTTGAGGTCTGGAGACTGGCTAGGCCACTCCAGGACTTTCAAATGCTTCTTACGGAGCCACTCCTTTGTTGCCCGGGCGGTGTGTTTTGGATCATTGTCATGTTGGAAGACCCAGCCTCGTTTCATCTTCAAAGTTCTCACTGATGGAAGGAGGTTTTGGCTCAAAATCTCACGATACATGGCCCCATTCATTCTGTCCTTAACACGGATCAGTCGTCCTGTCCCCTTGGCAGAAAAACAGCCCCATAGCATGATGTTTCCACCCCCATGCTTCACAGTAGGTATGGTGTTCTTGGGATGCAACTCAGTATTCTTCTTCCTCCAAACACGACGAGTTGAGTTTATACCAAAAAGTTCTACTTTGGTTTCATCTGACCACATGACATTCTCCCAATCCTCTGCTGTATCATCCATGTGCTCTCTGGCAAACTTCAGACGGGCCTGGACATGCACTGGCTTCAGCAGCGGAACACGTCTGGCACTGCGGGATTTGATTCCCTGCCGTTGTAGTGTGTTACTGATGGTGACCTTTGTTACTTTGGTCCCAGCTCTCTGCAGGTCATTCACCAGGTCCCCCCATGTGGTTCTGGGATCTTTGCTCAACGTTCTCATGATCATTTTGACCCCACGGGATGAGATCTTGCGTGGAGCCCCAGATCGAGGGAGATTATCAGTGGTCTTGTATGTCTTCCATTTTCTGATGATTGCTCCCACAGTTGATTTTTTCACACCAAGCTGCTTGCCTATTGTAGATTCACTCTTCCCAGTCTGGTGCAGGTCTACAATACTTTTCCTGGTGTCCTTCGAAAGCTCTTTGGTCTTGGCCATGGCGGAGTTTGGAGTCTGACTGTTTGAGGCTGTGGACAGGTGTCTTTTATACAGATGATGAGTTCAAACAGGTGCCATTCATACAGGTAATGAGTGGGGGACAGAAAAGCATCTTACAGAAGACGTTACAGGTCTGTGAGAGCCAGAGATTTTCCATGTTTGAGGTGACCAAATACTTATTTTCCACCCTAATTTACGAATAAATTCTTTACAAATCCTACCATGTGAATTCATGGATTTTTTTTTTTCACATTCTGTCTCTCAAAGTTGAAGTGTACCTCTGGTGCAAATTACTGACCTCTGTCATCATTTTAAGTGGGGGAACTTGCACAATCGGTGGCTGACTAAATACTTTTTTGCCCCACTGTAACTCCCTGATCAGTCCTTAAGCGCAGGTGTGATCGACTTTGATCACTGGCAGGAGGAAAATGGGTCATCATTGATCCGAATTTGGCCTTGGAGCTGCTATCCAGCATGCCACAAGGAACTGCAGTTTTTATAAAAAATAAACAAACAAACAAAAAAGATTAATCTGATTCATAAATTATACCAACCTCTAGTGGCCATTTGAAGAACTGCACTCTTTGGTATCTACTGTTGGCTTGATTTTTCAGCACCTGCAGTTTCTGTTTGGAGGGATTTTATTATTTTTTTTAACATCACTGTGGTCATGTTGCCAACTTGACTGCCAAATACATGTGTTTTATACACCGTTTTTACTTTTGCTTTTAAAAAAACATACCACAGTCTTAATGTGTTTCTAGAGGTTTGATATGCTTTAAAATGAACAAACTCAAAGAGTCTCGCTTGTTAAAAACATTTCAAATGTATGGCATGTTTATGTTTAACCTAAAATATCTCCAGCCCATTTCATCATACAAGCCTTTAAAAGATGTAATGGAAACTAATGGGAGGCTATAAACCAGGACAGAATGGAGGCGTCCAAAATAGTGTCAACACACAAAAACATAGTATCCTGTAATTTCTACATCCAAAATACTTCGCTTTGTTTGAGTCTCACCAAAACATTCTGGTCTTTCCCATAAGTACAATAGCGCTTTATAAGCATCATCAAAAGTTGAGGGTATTGTTATGTGCATGTATATCCTCCACGTGTCTTCAATTGTCTTCTATTCTGTGGTTTTAAACAAAAAATGTTTGTTTTTTTTCAGGTAGTGGAACTGATCGACAAGGAGGACATCGACATCTCCACCTCACAGGTGGCCGACATCATGGTGATGCTTCAGAAAGAGGAGAAGCTGATGGGGAAGGAAAAGGCCAAAGAGAAGGCAGAGAAGGAACAGGCAGCCACACTCAAAAGTTAACTCATTTTGCTTCAGAGACACGAGTGTTTGTAAAAAATGAGCACTCTCCATTGTGACTGGTATCTGGTCATAGAGGACTCTGGACACCAGGTTGATCTGGAGAGGTCGAGAACCGCAAGGTAACAGCTGCCTTCTTCTGAAAATGTCATTCTGCTACAAATTGAGCTCCTAAAAATAAAAAATAAGAAATCTTCAGAGAAGGCTTGTTGCCTTTTAAAATGCACAAATTCAACAAGAAACTAAATTTCTGTCATGTTAAAAAATTAAGTAAGATGTGTGGTAGTTTTACTTCAGTATTTATCAGTGCAGGGAGCACAGTGACATGGAATTGAAAGCTAATCGGAAAAATGGTTTGGGAAATGTGTTATCAGACGTGTTATTTAAAGTTGTAGGTGAACCGTCTTGCCTTTCAGTTCGTTCATGTCATCATCTCGGAGAAATGAGCGATCATTTCCGAACTTTGCACAGTCAACATTGTCATTTCTGTCATTCCGCTCACTTTATTTCCTCTTATATTTTATTTATCCACCTCATACCTGTTTGTAAAGTTTTTTTAAGTTGTACTTGGGCAGGTAGCTTATCGCTGGCTATAACGGTGGCTGCAACCAAAGATGTTATTGGTATTGGAAACAACACAAAAATACTCAAAACATGTTGAAATTACAGGTTAAAAACAATCCATTTTAAAAAGGGGCTTCTAGCGATTATATGCTAAAAACTATTTAGGTTTTTCTTAGATAGGACATCAAACTTTTTCCATGAAAACCAAAACTATAGTACTGCAATTTCTTTACATTTTGCACTCACAAATGGGGAAAAAGTACATTTAGTGCAGCTCTTCATAGATCTTCACTCGCAGCTCTTTATTTAATGCCAAAGTTGCACTGAGATGCATTAATAGCACATTCGAGGTACTCCTAAAGTCATCAGACAAAACAGCAAAGATGGATTTAAACTGTGTAGGATCAGTGTAGGGACAGAAGCCACCAATTAAATGCGTCTGATGCTGCTGTGACAAGTCAGTTGGGCTGTCCCCGAATGGTCCTTCGTTGGGTTCGTGTTCGCCCTTCAGTTTGGATATTGAGATGTTGTTGTTGTTGTTGTAGCGTTTTAGCAGCTATGATGTTTTGCTTGTTCGCTCTCTCAGAGCAGCCTTCGTTATCCGTCGCTAAGGCTTTAAATGTTCCTTGTTGATTTCTACCGAAGCACGCAAACCCAACAAACGATACTGGGGACGGCAAAGTTTAGGAAAGTAAGAGATTCATTTTGCAGTAATTAGTCTGGAAATCGTCCGCTCAGGCGATAGATGAGTTCATGAGTTGTGTCGTAGTTGTCATCGTTTAAATGCAAAGTGGCCTTCTTATCACACAAATTTTATGGTTCTTATAACACTGCATATTTATTTCTGAGGATTTTTAAGAATTTAACGGAGTTGTGACGTTTTCGATTTGCATAATAATTTAATTCTGAACAAATTTGGATGAATTTAAAATTTTAGTCCTGTCTTTTTTTTCCTTTTTTGTTCTTTGCACTGTAGCCATGAATGTACGTAGTATGTAAACAAGATTCCTCAGGGCTGTGTGATGATTTTAGATGATTAAATATGTCCTGCTACCTATCCACATATCCCATTCTGTGTTCACACTGCATCAGCTTTTCAATGAAATTTGAAACAATGCTAACTGCACATTTCGATCAGGGGTGCAGTTAATTATTATTTTGCTTATTGGTGCTTCCTAAAAACTTAAAATAGAGTGAGGAAAATGCCCCCTAGAAGACTCCAACCTCATGTTTCCAGTTCGCTAATCCCTCTAATAAATGAATGGAAAACAAATATGTATAATAATGACATTTGATTCCCTAACCATTAATGGTGCTGACAGTATTTGATAAATATTTTTTTTCTGTCTAATTATCATTATTATGCAGCATTTTGAAGACACGTTGACATTTCTGACATCTAAATGATGTGAAATGTAATCTTAATGAACTGATTCATGGGGGAAAAGGGATCAAATAGAAGAATTTCAGACAGATGTATCTAATAACCTCAGATAAAAACTCTTGGTAGTGATGAAATCCAAAAATCTGATTGCTTCTTTGACCGCTGGTGAATTTCTCACATAACTGGCTTCCTGTCCAGCCACACGCGGGTGCCGCGTGAACCCACCGTAACGCCTCCAGCCGCCTCTGTCTGATGAGCTGACCTAGTTTACGGTCTTTGCCGCCGCTCTGGTGTTCCTCCTGCATAATCAGAGAAGAACTCGGGTGTAAACGAGGGTGACGGAGTGGTACTTAAGATAATGCTGAGTGGACAACGCTTCATTTAATCCATTCCCAGAATCCGCCGTCCTACACGTGGAAGTTTAAGAGCTTGTTCATCTTCCATCGGGCATCGTCCCAGCTCGCGTCCAGTGCTGCCTGGCGGAGCAAAGGCTCTGCTTCGCCTGGGACCAGTCAGACTGATGGGTGCGGGGTAAACACTCGTCCCATACATGGGCCAAAGCCAGCTCCACTAGAGGGTTGTGTTTAGGTTAGAGACGCTCCGGCGGGACATGGCACGCCGTGCGCTGCATAAATCCGCAGCCAGTGTAAACACTTTAAAAGAACGTTGTGACAACGTCTCGTTTACACTCGGCAGGAGAGCGTGGTGTTTGTGTCACCCCTCCTGCCTGACAAGGGTGAACTCTGAGGAGCACTTTGTATATCAGCACGACTGGCCCTGTTTGGGACAGAGGGTCAAAGGTCAGAGAAGGGGAAAGAGACTAATACCAGAGTGTAAGACTGATGGAGATCAATACACAGGGTTCCTGTGCAGGTCCAGAAAGGGTTGAAATCGACAGGGACCTTTAATGCGTTGCAGTCATTGCTGAAATGCAGATTGATGTCAGTAATGTGCAGTTGCACAGAGCGCTCCTGAGAGCTTATTTTTTACCTTTAACATGATTTTTGCCATGTTTTACTAAATGCACGGAGCTTCAGTTTAGCCAAAGACACCTGACTAGTCAACAAGCAGATAATCAGCCACTTTTCCCTTTCTTTTGATGTGCAAACAGCTAAAAACAAACTGGTTCCACCTTCACCAGTGGGAAGATTTGATCATATTCTTTATACTTAATTGGAGCAAACTGGATATCTACCAGTCTAGCCAACTCTAAAATTCCAAGATGATGGAAAAGGGTGAAAAAATACATCTCAAAACCTACATATTACCACAAAATGATTGCAATATATGAAAACTGGTCAAAACTTCAAATAAATTCAAGAAAACTCAAACTTCCCTCAAACTAACACTTCCCCAAATGATTGTATGTCCTTGTCTGTGGCTGCTGTGCTGTTTAAACTGCAGTCTTTGAGAAAGAAGGAGGTGTAGAGATACAGTTGGCAGCGAAAGCAGTTTGACTCGAGGCTTGTGTCAGCAAATTTTCATTGCCAACCAAGCCGAGGCTCATTTCTTACCTTTTATTCCTTCATTTAGTTCCCTCATGATATTTTAGAAGAAAGTGACTCAGGAGAAATAAAAAGGTGAAAAGGTTTTAGCACACTGTCACTAACGTTGACTCTTCTCTGCACAGTATTGCCACAGTGTAAATGCACTATTCTTTTTTTTTTAAAAGCAGTTGGTATGTGTTGACTGGCCGTCTCTGTGTGAATGTCTACAATACAAACCGTCCTCTCAGACTCCTGCTCAGTTGTGGGTGTTGGGTTTAGAAGAACAAACGCTTAAAGGACAATTTTTTTCTTTTCTCCCATTTTGAGGTGGAACAAGTGGCTTCAGCTTGTTAGCAGTATGCTGTAAATCTTTAATTTAAAGTCATCCGAGCTGATGAACTGGGAAGCCGACCTTAAACCTTAATGACTGAACGCTTGCTCTTTAGCCTAAGCTGATTCCACCAGTTTAGTTTTTCTTGTCAATTTCTGACAAAAATCTACATATTTTGTGCTATCAGGTAGAGTAGCTAAAAAGCATTGTGGACTTGGCTTCTTTTGATGATATAATCGTATTACTCTTCCTGTTTGGGGTTTGATGAGCTTGTAGTAACACCTCCCCCCACTTCTTTTTTTGCACCAGTCTTTTTTTTAATTATTAGCGATATGCTGCTTTTTGTAAATTATAATCGAGTTTTCTCTTGTGCTGGATGTAAGAGTACAGTCTGTGTAAAGAGGGAAAGGGCAGCTGAAATGGGTAAAGCAGTGGGGATGTGCTCTGTCTGTATTTTCGGTTAAAAAGTAGAAAACGTGTTTCACTATATTTTAAATCATAGTGCAGCCAGACCCATTAACCCGGTAAAGACTGAACCTTGAAGTAGTTGCCAGAAACTTCTGGTATAAGGGTTAGGGTTGTAATAAAGCTAAACTCGCATATGAGTTTTAATTTGTATCAATCATGAATTTATTTAAGTTTTTTGGGTGGAAAAAAATCGCACTGATGATGTCGAGGGTTAAAAATTGTTCTAAAGCTGTGTTCAAGAAGAAGGCGGAGTGCCTCCCCTTTTAAGATCAAACTTTATTGATAATTTATTGATATTGATATTGCTTTGGGATCGTTTGTGTCCGAAACGGCAATCTTTCAGCACAGACTCTAATTGAGGATGCCAAGGCAAATTCACAGCTTTGTCGCCTCCAAAATGCACTTTGGCTTCTTTCTGAACACACAGACACACAAAAAAACCAAGTCCAAAATTCATCTTCGATGTGTTTTAAAGCATCAGAAAGGCCACAATCTGCTTACACGATATTAAACCTCAGAGAGGGGAAAAAAACAAAACCCAAAGAACTTTATGAAATCTAGTTGTAAAAAAGAAAACCAAATAAAAAAGACAGAAATCAGAGACGTTGCAGTAAAATTGCAGTGTAAAATCTTACCCGGTGACACGGTGTTTTTGATATGTTAAAGATAATCCACGTATAGCCTGCTGCAGTTTGCTTGAAAACATTTCTGTTATTTATTTATTGAATCAAAGTTTCCTTTTTTTCACGACTGGGTATTTGATTTTAGTTGAATTTCAAATGTATGACATCACTTTGTAACTGAGATCTTGTGTTTATGTAAAGAATGAATCACAAGTTTTGAATAAATTATGATTTCTCATTTTTGTTTGATTTCTTTATTGTTTCGTTTTACATCTCATTATCTTTTCTAAGTCATCCACACCAACATGTTAGCCATTGTGTGTCATCTGTAAAGCTCGGTGAAGCCTTTTTTTGTTATTTCTCACCCCAAACCATCATGTTATATACATTTATTTTAAAGGGATTTTAGACTGAGCCACATGTTCTCATGTGAAATCTTATTTTTACTTGCAAGATCTGAAATATAACCTTGAGTTCTGTATCATTTAATGCTAAGCTATGCACTTATACTGTTAGCTTTTATCTTTGCTGTCAGCCCCATTTTATTCAGAGCGTGATGGTGAAATCCCAACACTGCAACCCGAGCTACATTATCATAACGAGCCAGTTAAAGAAAATATGTCCAGTGAGTTACGTCAGAGGTCGCACATGTCCGTCCTGTGACCGTGGCTTATGCAGTATGGCCTACAGAGAAACACAAATCTGGACATTGTGTGTATTTTTGTACAGACTTTCTGGGAGTGGGTTGCTCTCTATCTTGTGGATGCTTTCAGCATTGGTTTCATTCCCCAGGCTGTGATCTCTGATATTATAAATGACTAAAGCCCAGGGCAAATGTGTGGTAATTTGCTGTGAATTTCCCATTACAATCTGCATGCCGAAGTGTTAGGGAAACACCCTGGATTTGGTGTCACCTCTGTGGTGACAGGCTGTTTAGTGCTGAGACACTTCCTGACCTCGCTGTGAGCTCGTCCAGGCGCTGTGACAGATTTCAGATTGGCTTTATTTAACTGTGCACTTCAGAGAAAGGTTTGAAAAGCGGGATGAGCGGTATCCAATGAGAGGGCAACAGGATAATTGTGGCAGGGAAGAAGGGAGGCACTTGACACACATAGAGTCAGTACAGTTCACCATGTTCCACAGGAGCAATAAGGCCGTTCTAATCCCCTACCTTATTAAAGCTTTCTTGTTTGCATTCAATTTAGAAAAGAAGAAAACCTACTTTAAGTACTTGAGTGCAGCTTAATTCACGGTGAGACTTTATAGATAGCAGCTGATGTAACAGCGCTACAACTGTTACTTTACAGACTGGCAGCTCTATCGACGGTTTATAAGCATAAATTGTATTAAAATACTATAAATCTCTAAGTATAAAAACTCTAATGCTGCTGTATTTAACATTTTAACAAACTTTTAACAAAATCAGGTCTACGGCAAAAATGCTTTTAAAAATAAATCTAGTCAGACTTTATAATAATACCGGAGAATGAAACACATTTCGACTTTTACATTTAGGTATCGTGATCAGATGGCCACTTTAAATAGTCACCCTATTTTGGTGAAAGGCTTAAATGAAATAAGAAAAGTAACATTTCAAATCTTATATCAACTCTCTTTGACCTTGGATTTGACCTTCCTAATAGCAGGGACATGTTGAAATACTGCGACTCATGCAGCCTGCACCGGTGAAATGCATAGAGTATAACCTTTGCCTTTCCTCTCCGCTGTTAAACAATTAAAGACGTTTGGTTGTGGAGACGTGTATAGACAGACGTGTAGCTGAGTGATGAAACCGGCACGTCTACATGTCATTTAATGTTTCCTATTAAGTCTTACCTATACAGAGCTTTTCTGATTATTTTTAACTGTTACATAACAAAGAATGGAGACATTTAAGACATAAGGTTATGAGTATGTATGAATAAAACTCATCTAAACAATGCAGTGAAGCGTAAAATGTTTTAAAACGAACGGAAATATCATGCAAACAGTAACCAATCAGCGACTTTAACTGTCATATGTGGATTCGGACCTTTTATCTCTGAAACAGGCAACTTGTGAACAGCTGATTAATGGCTGTAGTGGTTTCTGTGGCCCGTTGCGAGCCACGTGAACAATGAGATGCCGACTCTAGTAACAAAACACATAGAACAGCTTGCTGTTTATCTTTTTTTCTCAACCTTTTTAGCTGTTTTCAAAAATAACGGTACATTACAGTAGAAAATGTGTTTCTGATGGCGCGGTGTGACAAAAGTCCGTCCATCTCATCTAACACCACACTGTGTAGTCTAGGCTCCTTGTTTGACAGAAACGTTTTCTATTTCATGCAGGAGGAGAGGATTTCTAGGCCGAACATGACTCCTCTAATTTGCTGCCCGGTTGCGATCCGAGTTGTGTCACAGACAAAATACGAGACAGTGCTCCACTTTAAATTAGTCGCAGAAAAATCCTCCAGCTGTGATGAAGAAGCTTTCAGGCACAGTCCAACAGTGACACGTATTTTTTCGTGTCACTGTTTTGTTCAAAAGAATTTTGCAATAGCATGTGTCTGAATATTTGATGTAAAACTGGGAATACTCGGGGCCCTATGCATCCAGTCCGGCTGCTTTATTCACATTCACATTGTTCCTCGGTGTATGACATGCTTTCGTGCAAGCTTTAAAATGCTGAAAATGAAACCCAGTCATGTGAAATGTGTGTGGCTCAATGTAAACACCTGCTAACGGAGCACTAAAACCAGAAGAGCTGAACTTGCTGAAAGCAACAGACACCCTGTAACAGTCAAGTTAAATGTTTTCCCTCTTTGTTCCTGCGCTCCGCTTCCATCCTTCATCACATCCCCGCGGAGAACAAAAGATATTTACACCTCAGTCGGTTCAGCAGGTAGGTGTCAGGAGTTTGTCTGGGCTGCCTGTCACGAAAAGGGGAAGCGCATCTCTAAACCAGCTCACGGCGACGGCGTTTCGGGCCTGCAGCCAGTAGCTGAAGAAATCGCATTGATCTCGGGAAGCGCGAGGTGTCTGCTTCAGGGCGTTTTTGTTTATGGAGGAACAATATTCTAATGAGGAGGTGTTGATTACAGAGGCGCCTGGGAGGTTTTGAGAGGCTTCAGCAACGCAAAGATGATGATGCTGACAGTTCTGTGCATGCAGTTTGTAATCGGGTTCATGGAGACAAAGACAAGACTGAATGCTACCGTGCAATGCTGAAACCGCCTGTTGCCCTCGGGATTGTTGAGCGTTGGCTGTAACACAGTACGGCCTTTTTTAATTTCAGTGGGAATGAGATCCAATGTGAGGGTTGTAAAATGAACAAGTTTGGAAAATGCATCTTTGGAATTCAGGGTGAAAGGCTAATGAGTATAAGCTACCTATTTCTGGGTCACTCTAGATTGCTGGGAGTGAATATCAGAGCTGTACAATGTTTGTATATGCTTTGCAAATAGACTAATTAGTTTTTATTTCATGTATAGAGTTAAATAATGTATATATAGATATATATAAGTTATTAATCCCAGAACGCTTGATTTTATCCCCCTCACAAACATTACTTCCAGGATGTTATTTAAGATGATCCACCTTTCCATCTGTTAGAGGGATTTGGGTGGTTGCCAGTTTGGTACCTGCTGCCGAAGGCTGCAAAATTAAACGCAGAAGCAGATCTCAAATGCTACGATCAGCTGTATGAAAATAACAGACTTGAGAGTTTCCATGAAGTGTGCACTTAAAACAGTTGATGGCTCATTTTGAGGTCTTAACTGCAGTGTTCTTTAACACGTGGTTTAAATGTAAATATGTCACGTGGCAGTAGCTGATCCCTGACTGTCGTACCTGAGCGCGGTTTGTAAACGCAGCTTTGTGAGGAATCCTCCTGTTGTGTTGGATCTGCTGCTGAAAAACTGTCATCCTGTATATTTCACGCTCTCCTCACAGCTCCCGCAGCGAGCTGTGAGATTTTCTCAAATATGTGATCTGACTGGGCCAGTCTGACTCTGGGGAGGGAAAAAAACATTCAGCCGGGAATGTGTGGCACGCTTCGGCCCTTCATGTACTCTTAAAACAAGAGAAAGAGGAAGTGACTTGTTTATGACACGCAGATGATGTCTTTTCGTCTCTTCACAGGTGCTTCATGCTGCTGTACTGTAACATTTTTATTTATTTCTTTTTAAGCTTTGGGTCTCCCACAGCAGAGGCTTAGTTCATTAATGACCGTGTCTAAAAATCAGTGCCTGTTTACATATGTATCTCCTGGAAAACTGCAGTTATTAAAACAATCAAACAATCTCCTTACAGTATAATGACTCTGACATTTTGGATTGAAGTACATTGCCTGTTTATGCAACTTACTTCAACTGTAGGATTTACGCCCACCTGGTGAAATAAAGTAAGATGTATCTCTATTTTTAGCTCAGTGTTTGGTCTCCACCACCTCCTTAGGGGGGAAAAAGTGTCTTTACCAGCTGTTTCTATACATTTCCAGTTAGTCTCAAAGCAGTTATAAATCACTGTTTTATAAAGCGGCAGCTTTAAACTTTGATTTTTTTAGTTTGGGCACAGAAAGAACTGGAGAGACTGCAGTTTGTGCTAAGTGTAGATGATAGCAAAGGTTTTGAAAGCTCATCTTTGGAGTTCGCCTTCAGTCAGCTATTATTTGACCGACTGTAGTTTTTTTTTCTTTTCTTTTAACCTCATGTTGCTTTGAAAACACTCAAAGTTAACATGTCAAGAAACTGCAGACAAAAAAACAACACCTCACAAACCACAGTGGTGCTAAATGTTAATGTAACACCTGGCAGGTGAGGTCTATGAAAACTTCCTGTTATGTCACACACTAAGAAAATCTGCTGTTACATGGTTACCTTTTAGTTCACAAATATGAACATAAAGATGCAAAGAAAAAAAAGTACAAACCCTGATATACTCAGTTACTCTGATGACCTCTGAATTGCTTTTGTATCATTTTCAGAGTTCTGCATTATGCTTCAGCAAATTATTTGCTTTGGGTTTCATCATTTTCCTGTGGTTGTAGTTCAAAGCCATTCATTTAAAGATTCATGGTCACTGCTGTTATTCCATCAGTCACGACAGCTGAATGTTCAGTCTCTGTACAGAGGCTCCTGAACCGCTTTCGAAAGCTGGGAGAGGACATAAAGAGAAACAAGAACTCCCGCAGCTGCAAACAACCTGAAAGAAACGCTCACGTCACATTTTACACTGAGATGCTCATTTGTTGTGGAAGAAGTCGAAATACGCCGCAGTCAAAACATGAATGTTTATGGAATGAGAAACTGATCCCTGTTTAGGCTGAAAACTGTTTACTGCTGATAGCGAAACCGCACCGCTGCTTTGTAGTCTGACGTACTGCAAACTGCTCCTAAACGAAGCAGAGCTGACACATCTGCATTGTTCTGAAGGTGCTGTGATCACTTTGCTTGAAACTCACTGCAATAAATCTCTCATCACGTCTTCTGTCTGTGGTTCTGTCTTCTGTCTTACTGGATACAAACCATACTGATCAGAGCTCGTGACGTACAACTATTTCATGTTTAAAAGATTTATTTAGTCTTTTAATTGTATGCAAATCAAATCACCATTTTAAAGTTTTATTCATTTTTTTTTTATTAATTAAAATCATGGACTTGATACCAGAAGAAAAAAACGCTTTTGTGCTAAATAGGTTTGGGGTGTCTTGCTCATTTCACAGGTTTTGCCACTCAGGTCTTTTGCAGTCTGGCCACCAGATGGCGGGGCGTGACAGTGTTTTGGTGGCCTGGATGAATAAATACCCCCACTGGAAACCCGTGACTGCTTGTGTTTTTGTGAGTCCTAAATGAGCAGAGTTGTGACTGAGAGCAAATAATTAAATAACGTAGGGTTAGGTGGGAGGGAAATCATTGTTGCCATGTAAGCTGCTGATCCCTTAAAAGAGCCAATGAGTCGACTTTTAAAGACTGTGATTGTGCAGCCTTTGTGGTTTCATTGCATTTTATTACAGGAAAAAAAAACTATAAAAGTGTTTGTTACTAATGTCCTTAGTAGCACAGCGATTAGGCAAAATAGAAAATGGGTGTTGAAAGTGTTGAAACTGAAATGTTGTTTTCTGAAGATGGTTTTAGATCACCTGAGAGACTGCTTGCCCTTCGTTGTTGTTGTTTTTAAGATGATTGTTATCCAGCAAAATTTTAAAGCCTTTTGTTCAACTAACATTTGTTTTTGTCATCGTTTTCTTATGAATTGCTCAAAGAAAAAGTAGTTGCATACATTCATGTCTATCAGAATTCATATTTAGTAGATTTAGATACAGATTTCTTTAATGACCAAACTACACTCAGTAGACACTTTTATAGTTACATCTACAGACACGGTCAAGATGACCTGCTAAAGTTAAAAGAGCATCAGATTTGCAAAGAAAGGTGATTTTAGTGTGGTTGTTGGTGCCAGATGGCCTGGGCTCAGTAAGTCAGACACTGGTGAAACTTACTGGGATTTCCCCACACCATCCGTGGAGTTCTGGAAATCAGGCAGATAGGCAGTTCTCTGGGTGAATGGGAGCAGCGAGTCAAATAACCACTTGTCATACAGACAGGGATAGCTTAGTAGGTAGCGTGGTCGCCCCATGATCGGTTCGAATCCACTGAACGGCTACCCTGAGGTACCCCTGAGCAAGGTACCGTCCCTACACACTGCTCCCGGGCGCCTTATTAGTGGCTGCCCACTGCTTTACTGAGTGAATGGATGAAATGCAGACAGAGTAATTTCCCCACAGGAATCAATAAAGTATGCATTGATGATTATTATTAAACCAGGGTATGCAGAAGAGTGTCTGTGATGATACAGTGTATCAGACATTTAAGCAGATTTGCTATAGCAGCACAAAATTGCACAATAGAAGACTGGAAAGATGTTCACTGGCCTGATGAGTCTCGATTTCTGCAGCAACATTCAGACGGTAGGATCAGAATTTGGCATAAACAACATGTAAGCATAGATCCATCGTGGTAAAAATACTCAGGCTGCTGCTGCTGGCAGTGCGATGGTGTGTGGGGCATTTACTTTGAGCATTTCGGGTTCCTTGCAACTAGCTGAACATTGTTCGAAAAGCACATCCTCATGTTATGTCACAAAGCTGAAATAATCTCAAGCTGGTTTCTGGGTTCACTGGACTCAAATGGCCTCCACAGCCACCAACGTCGGCTAAGTTTGAAATGGCGACTCAAGTGAGGACAGTACCGTGGTTCGTATACCTTAGTCCCACCCAGCACTTTATGACCCAACATCAGTCCTGGACCTCACAGCTTTTTTGTGCCTGAAAGGGACAAAATCTCTGCAGCTATAATCTGGAAAAAAGTTCGAACCGACTGGAGTAAAGACTGATATGGCAGCAAATTAATGCCATGGTTTTCAGATGAAATGTTGAAACAGTTGCATGTGGGTGTAATTTAATGGTGTCCACCTACTTTTTAAAAATATACTGTACATGATTAGGTAGTCCTGTAAAAGCAGAAGGTTTTGTTGTTGCCAGCTCTCTAGAAATAATTACAGTACCCAAGTAAATTTGAGGTATATGTTAATTTTACAGCTCTGGGCTGCTCTGTTGAATGGCTCAGTTAAGTTTTATGTGTGTGTTTGAGGGCACGCTGCACTGAGCTCAGAAGGAGAGCTAGAGAGTCTCCAGGCCTGTCTCCCCTCCAGACCAAACACACATCCATC
Organism: Copadichromis virginalis; assembly: GCF_057382275.1. NCBI lineage: Eukaryota > Metazoa > Chordata > Actinopteri > Cichliformes > Cichlidae > Copadichromis > Copadichromis virginalis. Next base: position 10,993,424 of record NC_140636.1, read on the forward strand.
TCCAGTGACCTCTGCGATCTGGCATCGAGTTAACCTTCACTCTGGCGTCCATAAACCGCCTGGCTCATCACAGAAGGCCACCCAGCGTCTGTGGTCACTCACAGGAATCAGTATTAGTGGGAGATGATGAACACGTCTAAGCAACAAACCTCGCAGTCAGAGAACGTACATACAGACTTTTCTTTTTAATATGCAACAAAAAGTCTCACAGCAGTGCTGCTCCTGTTCTCTGCCTGAGCTACATGGACAGAAGGGAGTTTTATTAAAGTTTTGTTCTGCATTCAGACTGGGAAACCACCATGACTGTTTCAAGTTGCAAATCAGTTCTGTTATGTTTTTAAGACTTGCATCAATTTCCTATTTTCTAATGTTAGTTAATGCTTAAATTACATAATCAAATTCGAGAAGATGTGACAGCTAACTTAACAGTTGAACTTTTCCTGTTGATTAAGTGTTGTATCCTTTACTTAAAAAAATAGTAAGAAGCGGAGGCAGCTGTAACCAAGGTGATAACAGCCATCCATCAATGCTTTGTCCTTAGACTGCCAGGGGGGCTAGACCCAAACTCAGCTTACATCCTGGACTGTTTGATGGTTCACATCAGGACTACCTCAAAGAAATTCATAAACACGCATTCTGACACTCATAAGATATTTTACATGACATTGAAACGTAATAGCCTATCAAAATATCATTAATATTGCACATTTTAGACAATCTATGACATGTATGTTCAGAAATATAAACTGTGTAATGTTCAACTCTTTTGCCATATTAACCAACTTTAGATGAGTTCAGCGGTTTCTCTGAGGTTAAGGTATGTGGGATTGCCATGTGTTTCCCTGCAACTGCTCCAGTTGTCTGAAATTCTCACAAAATGCTAATATTTCCTTCCAAAGTTAGTTGGGACCATAAAAAGAAAACAACTGTTAATTGTGTATGCTTAATGCTTTGTCTGCTCAGTGTGTAAATAGGAAACTGTTTGCCAACTTAATACATTTTTAAATTTAAATTTAAATTTCGTCGTGTGTAGCATACCATGTCGCGTCACTGGCTAATGCTACTATGATGCACCGTTTACGAAAAAAAAAAAGAAACATTCATCCACTTCTCCTTTTCAAGGTGGCAGGGGGCACTGGAGCCTATCCGAGCGCCCCCTGGGCGAGAAGCAGGGTCCACCCTGGACAGGTCGCCAGTCCGTCGCAGGGCTAACACATATACAGAGACAACCAATCCAGTCACATTTACTCCCGCATTCACATGGGTGTTTAGTGTTTCCAATAAACCTGTCCCCACTAACTACATGGACAGAAGTGAGTTTTATTAAAGTTTTGTGCTGCATTCAGACTGGGAAACCACCACGACTGTTTCAAGTTGCAAATAAGTTCTGTTATGTTTTTAAGACTTGCATCAATTTCCAATTTGCTAATGTTAGTTAATGTTTAAATTACATCATCAAATTAGAGAAGATGTGACAGCTAACTTAACAGTTGAACTTTTCCTGTTGATTAAGAATCCATGCAAACATGCATGTTATAATACATGCAAACTCCACAAGCTTCCACCTGATGGTGGAATTGAACTCAGGACCTTCTTGCTGTGCCGACCACCGTGCCAACCAAGGACATGAAGCGAATACACAGAAATACAGGTCCAGTTCAATCAGTCAAGATAGCAGAGGTGAGACAAACAGACAGCTATTAGTACACCTAAATCAATTACAGAATGACATTTGGCAACTGCAAGTTATGAGTGAAATAACTGTTGGCAACACAAAGCAGGCGGGACACAAGATTCCCAGGTGAGCGACTGAAGCAACAACCAATGACAATGCAGGATACTGCCGCTTGATATATTACCTGGTAGTAAATATGTTACCTAGACAACCATAACTTTGAATATCCAGCCTGCAGCATCAAAGTGATGCGCAACAACCAAAGCTTCAGCAAAATTCAAACATGAATCCAAATATTTATTATGAAGGGGGAAACTAGCTTTAAAGACCAAAACAATCTGTAAGCATGTTCATATTGGAGTCATCTATGGGAATGTTGGGGGTAGGCTCAAGTGGCCGCTGGAGGAGCAATCTATGTATTTTAATCCCAGTCAACAATAGATTTCACCACAATCTTCACCACATTTACTGCCGTGAACGCAAATCCTCTCAACGAAACACTCTGAACCTCCGGAGTAAAAAGGGGCCACAGACTTTGATTTAAATGCAGATGACGTTTTCAGGTGACTGGAGGCCAAGTTCACAGTTTATTGCAGAGAGATGGAGGGAGGGGGGGACCAGCATTGTCTGGCAGGTGGTAAGGCTGCTGCAGGTTTGCAGCGTTAGCTTGTCTGGAAGGGAACCGTGCAAGGAGCAGCAATGAAACGATTTTCAAACAGGGGTTTCCTGGCTGCTGTGCAGCCGGCCGTTCCTCAGAGACTCATTAAGACTTCCAGTGGGTCTCGGTGTCTGGTGGCATCATTGGGTGGAATAGACGAACCACCAGAGAAACAAAGCAAACCCTCCACTACTGCTCCACCCGGCTGCTGCTCCTTTATTGTTTTTCTACTTTTGTGATCAGCTGCTTTGGGACTAAGAATAAAAATGTGTTATTCAAAGTGAGGTATATATGAGTGTGTGCTACTGATGGCAAACACCAGTGAGATGTGAGGTTTATTACTTAAAGTTTGAAAGGTAGATAAGTTTGGAAAAACTTTTAGAAGATTGTAAAGACGTTCAATTAAAAGATTATTATTATTTTATCATGACCTCTTATGTTAGTAATGTAAGTATATTTAACAAGGCTCAATTTCCAGCCAGACTGAGTGATATTTGAGCTCTACTACAAAGACCCGATTATGTGCAATGACAATATTTGTGCGAAGAATTCAGGATTTTTGCTTTTTCAAATATCTGTTCTTGTTGGCTAAAGAAGGGATCACGTTCTGCAACTGAAAGAAAATTAGGGACTGAAATAAATGATTTTTTTTTTGCCACTTTGAACATTTCTGGCAGCAGAACAAGCTGAAAACACAGCACTCATATTGATTGGTAATTTATTTCAACATGTGAACAATATACAAGTACATTTAGAAAAGAAATGAGAGAAAAAAAAATACTATACAAATTACATACAAAAAAACATTCTGATTAATTTACATGTTGAAAGGGAGTGGGAAGAAGTATACACTTATTTAATCCCACCCCTATGAGAACATTTTAAGCCGGTAAGCTTGCCAGCCAGCAGCGATGCTGTTTGCACACATACAGCAAGTCTGGTACAAATGAGCAAAACCATTTATTTAAAGTAACGTTTCTGACTCGAGCTCGATCCAGTGTTAGGTCAGGTTTTGTTCTCCACCATCATCTCACAAAAATGTGTCTTTCTGCTTACTGATGCTGAGCATGCAGCGCTTTTCAGATGTTTCTGCTGATTCACCTTCTTCTGCCTGATTTGTCACGAAACTAGTCTAAGAGTCAGACAGTGAACCTGATGCGGCTTCTGAAACTGTGTGACATCAGTCACAACAGTCCTGAACTGGAGACAAAAGCCAAATGAATAAGTTAACCTTTTCAAGAAATGACTTCTTCGCCCTTACTGTTGTTGCATGATGGGGTCAAATCTTCTCCATGGTGTCAAAAATGGTATCGAGTGTTGATTAGATTCCTGGGTATCGGTGTTGAGTTTGAAATTCTAGCATTGTGATGACCCTAGAATGGACTGAAACTGCTGTCCTGCTGTAGAAAATAAAATGCAGCAACTTTTCACTGTTTTTTCTTGTCAAGGTTTGTTTTTTGGTAAATTTAAAAAAAATGGAGAAAGTGTAAAAGTCCAAATTTTAGCTGGGGACCCCCGTCATTGTCAGGTACTGTGGTACCTGTGGTTGTTGGTTGGTGGAGGAGATGCTGTGTGTATACATATGTCCACATATGCACGTCTGCCTTGTTTAAGGTGTCTCTGCGATAGAGCTGTATTGTTCCCATTTAATCACCATCCTACCTCAAATTGGCAGCTCTCTCAGCAAAAGCTTTTTTGGGGCCGTCATCAGCATTTCATCACCATTACGGCTAATTCACAGCGGCACCCAGAATGAGGCATTTCTCTCACATCCCGAGCAAATCAAAAAGAGAACGTCTGAGTCATCCGGCAGACGATGGTCAGGTGAGAGGTTTCGTATCCTCTCCTGAAACTCTCATAGTTGTTCACATAAGATACACATTCAAAAACTCTTTTATGGACATTTGAAATGAATTAAGTCTAATACGCACAAAGATTATGGAGTATTTTAAACACATTTTCACAAAAAAGTCTTTTTTTTTTTTTAGAGAGTTTTTACTTGTTCCTGCTTGCTTACAACTTTCACCCAAGCATAGTGTATATATAGCATGTTTAGTCTCATATTATCTAACATCAAACTTTGCAAAACTTTACTGCACCTTTGAATAGGAGAACATGGCAAACACCTAATTTTGTATGTGTATGTGTTACTGACAAAATTTGGAATAACAGCTAAAAAGTATTTTACACAAGCAAATAATAGTGTTCTGGAGTCCTCTAATTTCATGACCTCAAAGTGTGTTATCATAATTCATCATCTAAAAATGATAACAGTAATCATATAATAAAATATGCTAGAATGAAAAATTGGCACTACCGGGGGTCAATTAAACTTTTCTTAACCCATAAATGCTCTAATTTCTCTAAATCTCTTAAATGTATTATTAGAATTCCAACTTCTGTAATGAAGTTTTAACTCACGCACTCTGGCGAACAGCAGAATTTGATTTATTGACCAAAAATGTGATCATTTGCTGAAAACACTTGCATGTGCAATTCACAAGTCTGAAAGTGGAGAAAGTTCAAGCCTTGGTCTCCGTACATGTGACTCAGTGATCCTCAACAAGAAGAGTGCGTCATTGTCACCCTGCTGAGTTTTGCACATAACTTGGGAGGAATTTGCCAGGACCCAGCCAGGAACAAACTGGAGACACTCTGTGACTTTATGGCGGGAAGCTTTATGATTCAAACTCACTGTTTGAATCAGAGTCTGGTGGTTTTGTGCTCGATTGCAGTATTTTTTTTTAACTTTAGTGGTGAAAGTGTTCTTTTTGGAGATAATGTTCCATCCATCCATCCATTTGCTTCCGCTTGTCCTTTTCAGGGTCGCGGGGGGCGCTGGAGCCTATCCCAGCTGTCATAGGGCGAGAGGCGGGTACACCCTGGACAGGTCGCCAGTCTGTCGCAGGGCCAACACACAGGGACAGACAATCATTCGCACTCACATTCATTCGCACATTCACACCTAGTGACAATTTGGATTATCCAATTAACCTATCCCCACAAGCTGCATGTCTTTGGACGGTGGGAGGAAGCCGGAGTACCCGGAGAGAACCCACGCAAACACGGGGAGAACATGCAAACTCCACACAGAAAGACCCCGGCCTGATGTTGGAATTGAACTCAGGACCTTCTTGCTGTGCGGCAACAGTGCTAACCACTGTGCTAACCACTGTGCCTAATGACATATTTCTTTAAAAGGAAATGACTCAGTGAATAACCACAGAGAACTCAAGCCTGTCAATGCACCTTTCAGTCAGTATTCCTTTCTTACATTGATTTCAGCACTGAATTATAATGATGTCAAACAATTTTCCCTAGTGTAACCTGGTTTGCATGCTCCATGAATGCATGCTGAAATGTAAAGAACTGTTATTTGAAGTCCTTTTTGGAGTTTCAAATGTCTTCACCAAGCAGCAATCTCCAGGTTTAGAGAAACGTACCAGTTCCTTGAATGGCCACTTGATATTGACACCTAAAACAAGACTCCTATGTCAAAAGATCTGACTCCACATCAGCAATGAGAAGGTCTCACGTTTGGTCCAGAAAGTGTTTTGGCCTTTCTTTTTTTCCAACAATATCTTTATTGCATTTCAAAATTACATACAGAAATTGGAGTACTTCCACAGCAAAGGAAACATCCAGGGCAGCTAAATTATTGTATAACAGTCAATCGCCCTCCCTTGCAAATCAGACACTTATAAGATGTTAGAGAGCAACAGTTAAGTGGAAGTACAAACTATATGACCTGTAAATAATAACTTAGTCAAACAAAGGAAAAGGAAAACACAACCCCCCCCCCCCCCCCAAAAAAAAAATAATAAAATAAAATAAATAATTATATATATATATATATATATATATATATATATATATATATATATAATAATAATAAGCTTCTCTATTTCCAAGGGTTGCTCAACATCAACTCGGTTACACTATTGTGCATGGTTCAAAGTTACAAACTCAAATGTACAATTCACACAGCATTAAAGATCAAGTATAAAAGACATTAATTTAGGAAACTGCAGAGGACCACCAACATTTACACCTGAAACACAAGTCTGGGATATCACCATTATACTTATTAAGCTTTTCTGGAGTCACATACGTCCTCATTAGCCAATTATATTGCAATACTTTGAGACGAGTATTGGTAGTTTGTGTTTGTGCTTCAGCACATGCCTCCTCCCAGTCTTCGGAGGATAAGTCCTCCTGTAAATCTTCCCTCCAGGCATTAAGTTTTCCTAAAGAAGATTCAGGGGAACCCTCTACTAACATATTATATAATTTGGAGATTATTCCCTTTCCAAAGCAATCTCTTTTCATTTCTGTTTCCAAAGTGGAAAACGGAGGGATTGACAAACACTGATTTTGAGATGATCTAATAAAGTTTCTCATTTGTAGATATTTAAATCGATGTTTGCATGGGATATCATACTTGGAAATCAACTCCTCAAATGACATCAAAATCTCACCCTCTGATCCCACGAGATCCCCTATTGTCTTTAAGCCTTTGTCAGCCCACTTCCTAAAACCAGGGTCTGCTCTGCCTGGAGGGAAAAACTGATTACCCCATATTGGGCTAAAGCGTGCGAAAGAGGTGGGTTCACCCAGGTATTTTTTAACCTGATACCAGATCATAATCATATTTCTGACTATAGGATTTTTTGTCTTTTTTTTTTTTCAACATTTTGACTTTTGCTGAGTATAGGTACTGGGGAAGGGGAAGAGGTACTGAACTGTTTTCCATATTTGTCCAAGGCGGGGGGGATTTATCTGTAAAATAATACATCATAGTCCTCAATTGGGCTGCCCAATAGTACCAAAGTGGATTGGGACATTTGAGGCCTCCTCTTTCATACGGTAAGTACAAGAGTGATAAACGGAGCCTTGGTCGTCCATCATTCCACAAAAAACGTACAAAAATTGTCTTCAGGTGTGAAAATAAGTTAGCAGGGGGTGACAATGGGATGTTCTGGAACAGGTACAAAAGTTTGGGCATTATGTTTAATTTAAGAACATTAATTCTCGCTATAAGTGACAAGGGCAAGGGCTTCCATCTATCTAGGGATGAGGTGATTGAGTCTACCATAGGGGTGTAGTTAGCTCCAACAATGTCTCTCAAACATGGCACTATCTTAATCCCCAGATAGGTAAAACAGTCTACCATTTTGAATTGGAAAGAATTTCCAGCACCCTCTCTCTCTTCTGAGTTAAGTATCATTAATGAAGATTTTTCTTTGTTCACTTTATATCCTGATATCTGTCCAAATATGTGTAGTAGATCCAACAAGGCTGGGATAGACTCCTTCAGCTTTTCCAAGAAAAGAATAACATCATCTGCAAATAAAGCAATTCTGTGTTCCTGTTGGTTTACTGATAGACCAGTTATGCTCTTATGGGACCGCACCGCAATGGCAAACGGTTCGATTGCTAAAATAAACAATAAAAGTGACAAAGGGCACCCTTGCCTACAGCCCCGTTTAATTTCAAACGGTTTAGATATAATTCCATTTGTCAGTATTTCAGCATATGGCTCATTATATAAAAGTCTAATCCACCGACAGAAATTATCCCCACAGCCAAATCTTTTTAATATTTCAAATAAATAGGGCCACTCAACTCTATCAAAGGCCTTTTCGGCATCTAATGATAGTAGAGCAGTGTCCGGTTTTCCCTCCTGACTATGAAGAATATCCAACACTCTTCTCACATTATGAAATCCCTGTCTACCCGCAATAAACCCATTCTGATCACAGGTAATTAGATCAGGTAAAAATCTCTCCAGTCTTCGAGCCAAAATTTTGCAAAGTATCTTTAGATCCACATTAAGAAGACTTATTGGTCTTAGGCTACCACATTTATTGCACGGTTTACCAGGTTTGGGCAATAAAGTTATCAGGGCTCCTCTTAATGAGACCGGAAGGATTCCCTTTTCAAATGAATCCGAAAACATGTCAAAAAGAGGGGACAGCAGTTTAGTTTTAAATTCCCTATAAATTTCTGTCGACAGCCCATCTGGGCCTGGGGCTTTACCTGTTTTCAAATGGTCTATTGCTATAGATATCTCCTCCTTTGTTATAGGTGTATCAAGATCTGCGCTCATTAGTCCTGAAATGCTGGGCAACTGAAGGGTATCTAAGAAGAGATCTTGCTCTTGTCCCATGTGTGATATGTCTGAGTTATATAATTTTTCAAAAAAACCCTTAAAAGTTTCATTAATTCCTAGAGGGTCAACAACAACCTGTCCATCACTGTTTTCAACTGAGGCAATGTTTTTCTCATTCTGTAATTGACGGAGGCGCCAGGCTAATAATTTCCCGGGCTTTTGATCATAGAATGTCTGTTTAAGACGCAAAAGATGTGAGGCTGCCTTAGAAGCAGAAAGTTCATTATACTGTGTTCTTAGTAACAGAAGCTTTTGATGGACTCTTAGACAAAAACTTTTAAAATATTCTCCCTCAAGCATCTCAATCTCTGCCTCCAACTTTTTTGTTTTCTGATAAGTTTGCTTTGCTCTATAACTTGTGAAGCTAATAATCTGACCCCTTATGTAGGCCTTAAAAGCTTCCCATCTTGAGCAGGGTGATGTTTCATCCCTATTAGTATAAAAAAAATGTTTATTTGGTTATCTATGAAAGATATAAATTCTGAGTCTAGGAGCCACTTTTGTTTAAATCTCCACCTAGGGGGATCTCTCTTCAGTCTCAAATCTTCATATATTAACGAGTTTGGCGAATGGTCAGATATTAAAATATTATCATAGTGACAGTCCTTTATTTTATGACTCAAATTGGCAGAAACTAAAAAGTAATCAATACGCGAGTATGATTTATGTGTATGTGAATAGCAGGAGTATTTTAAGACCTTAGGGTTCATATCCCTCCAAATATCCCTCAGATCAAGTTCTTTCATAAAATGTTGAATAGTTTGCCTACTTTTAGGATGAGAGAGATCAATACCTGAGCTCCTATCCAATTCTGGGTTCAACGTACAATTAAAATCCCCTGCTATAATAAGGCTACCAGACAGACATGATACTGTAAGAAAAAGATTATGAAAAAACTTTGGGTCGTCAATGTTTGGAGCATAGATATTTATCAGGATTATTTTTTCCGTAATAAGTGTGCCCTGTAAAATAACATATCTGCCAGCCTTGTCTTTAATAACCCTTGTCACCTGAAATGGTATAGATTTGTGGATCAAGATCATAACACCTCTTGCCTGAGAAGTGAAGGGCGCAGAATATATACTGCCTTGCCACCTCCTCCTAATCTTCGCCTCTTGACTAGACAACAGGTGCGTTTCCTGCAGCAGCATGATATCAGAGTGCATAGAGTTCAGCCTAGACATTACTTGTTTTACCTTCTCCAGTTTTTGTAGCCCTCTGCAGTTCCAAGAAGAAATTTTAATTCTTATCCCACCAGACATAACATATAACACTGAATGAGCTTCCCAACACATTTGAAATATTAAAGGACAGAGAAACAAATAATACCTGAATGTCAAAAACTACATCCATAACAATGAATACTGAATATGCCCCTTTAACTTGAACTTGGGCACCCATTTCCCTCCCCCTATACATATTGGCACCTGTCTAACAGCTAAAGGTTGTTCCACCCAAAAGTGAGGATCAACCGACTGTGCCTGAACACTTTTCCCTTACCCCACCCCGCTATGCAAACAAAAAACTCGTTATTGAATACGATAAGAAAATCAGTAGTATGTAGTATGTATGTAGTATGTAGTATGACCATGATTACATCATCTCACTCCGGTCCACTTTCTGACCTCAGAGCCTTCACAAAGTTCTCCGCTTCACCTGGCAGGTTAAAGATGCGGGACTGTCCGTTGTGTGTCACTATCAGTCGCGCAGGAGGAATCATGCCGTACCGGATACCCATGGAGCGAAGCTGTTGTCTCACGGCGTCAAACTCTTTCTGTTTTTTGTGCACTCCGGTCGCTAGGTCCTCATAAAATCTCACCGGGCGATTCTTGAAAAGAATCTGTCCCTTTGCCCTGGCAGCTCTTATCACGGTCATTTTATCCTTGTAATTTAGAAACTTCATGATCATAGTCCTTGGTGCAGCGGTATTTGACATATTCTTCTGGCCGACCCGATGCGCTCTCTCCAGCGTCAGAGCGGTTCGTAGCGGCGCCAAGTTCAGAGCCTCCGGTAGCCAGCTTTCCAAAAAAGCGCACGCGTCTTCTCCTTCTGCGTCCTCGGGCAGGTTAACAAGTCTCAAGTTAGATCGTCGCGATCTGGTCTCCAGATCCAGCACTTTGTCCTCGAGGTTTTTGTTGTTATTTTCAAGAGTCCGTACCTTTGCTTCCAAGGTGGTAATGCTATCTTCCGCTGCAGATATCCGGGCCTCCGCCTCGCTGACCCGCTTGGCACACTCATTAACATCCTTCCTCACGGTCTCTATTGCTGACAAAATACCATCAAGTTTGGAGGAAAAATCGGATTTCAAGCTTGCAATAGCCGCCAGTATTACGTCTGAGCCTTCGGCCGTCTCTTCCCTCTCAGTCGGCTCATCATTTCCCTCCTCCACCGCCTGGCTAGCGTTGATACTAGTCTCGCTATCTTCACGGCTAACGCTAGCTTCACAGCTAGCCTCAGAGTTCAACTTAGAAGTGAAGTCAGATAATTTCGATTGAGTCGGTCTACCAATGTTTTTCCCGGGTTTTCTTTGCGAGAGAGGCATCACAGCTGTCCTAGGTGTCGTTCAATGTCTAACAAACGAGTATTATTCAGGATTTTACAGAAAGATAGCGGAGCAGAAGTGGGCACGTCCTTTCAGCCAGCCGCCATTACCGGACCAAATTTTGACATATTCGTTTTGGCCTTTCTTGATCATTTTTCCAGAAGATTCATTTTTGCACAACTCACCCTTTTAATATAAATAAAGGCTTAAATATAGCTGCGTTATAGGGGTCATTTTCCATTTTGCCAGTGTGCTCTTGGGTCTTGTTTAGAGTTTGGTTCATTTGGACACGTTCTCTGTACTCGACACAGGCCTCAGGACTTCAGTGCCAGGCGTAGCATCACTAGTGATTATTGTATTTTTTAATATAATATTTTGTCTTTTTGTAGGTATAATAAAATCCATATTTTGAAGGTTACACCTGTATCTTCCTGGCTGCTTGGTCCCTAGACTACAGTCTTTTTGGTCTTTTTCACAAGTTGTTCTTAAACTCTGAATTTCTTCCTCAGTGTGTCTTTTCTCTTTTCTCTCTCTGCCCTTTTATTCATGGAGTTCCACAGGGTGCCATGCTAGGACCATTTCTGTTTACACTATACACGATGGGATTTAAATAGGAAGATTTTTCCTGTTAAAAGGGAATTTTTCTTTGCCAGTGTCACCAAGCGTCCTCTGATTTCTGTGGTTTTCCCTGTATTATTAGGGTATTCACCCTACAACATAGTTGACTGCCTTGAGTTGACTGTTGTGATGCAGCTCTATATAAATAAAACTGAACTGGATTGAAAAATATACCATCCATGTGGTGCTTCAAAATGTTGTCAAGTAGGCCAAAAAGCATGTCATGACTCTGGCTCTAGTTTCTTCTGTCCTTCTTTGTCCGTCTGCAGTACATCTAACCACATTCAAATCTGGGTCCCCCTTTTCCCAGTGTGATAAAATGAAAATAAAGTTTCATCATATCTGAGTAAACTTGCTTACCACGGGACTAGTCACACTGGTGAGCATCTGAAGACCTCTTTTCATGTCGTCTGGGGAGATGTGATGGAGTTTCACACAGAGCTGAAGCGCTCTTTGTAAGCAGCAAAGAAAATTGAACTCCCTCTTGTACCACACACGCATACACACACCTCTCCCTCCATCTCTTTCTCTCCTTTCCAGACCAAACCACACCACAGATGTGGTGGGAGCTCCGCTGTGGGAGGAGGGAAAGTAAAACAGGCTAAATAAGACGGCTTGAAAGAGGAAGAGCTGGCAGACGCACCACCAAGAGGATATTTCCATCTTTCTTAAAAGCATCTCTGTTAAATGAAAAACAAATGTGTGATTGATGTGTTTGACTTTGGCGATGACGACAGATGTAAGAGAGGGGAGGCTGTCCCCGTCTCTAAATGATCACTTTGAAATTAGAGACCGGCAAGAGGGAAGTGAGAGCAAAAAAACAGTCATTCAGAGTATCAGTGGGATGCAAAAGAATGCGAGGCTGCTTTGATGGTGAAATAGACTATTTCTTTTCTAAAGCTTGTGATCAAAAATGCATTAGACACAAATAAAGGTTTAGAAAAGAAACAGAAGATTTAATTAGTGTATTCAGGCTTGACAGAAGAACGATTAAAGAGCTCTAAAGAAATAAACAAACTCACCTTGATGGGATAACTACTATCCATCCTCCCAGGCGTTTACGCAACCGCTAATCCAATTAAAGGTCGTGTGGGGGCTGGAGCCTATCCCAGCTGTCACGAAACGAGAGGCGGGGTACGCTCTGGACAGGTCGCCAAGTTACTAATACTCAACAAATCCTCAGTAAACTTTAAAGTTGGGCATGAAATACGAGAAGCGGTGAGCCAGCACAGAACATCGTGGAACGGGTCAAAGGATGATGGGATACAAACAAACTGAATGTGATGAGTAGTCTGAAAGTTCTCCGTGTCTAACTTAAAGAAAAATAAACACACACCACCAACTGCAGGGTTGAAGTTTAGTATTTTGGACGTAAAGGAAAAACAGAGTATTATATATGAATGCAACCTACCCATATATGTGCAATATCATTATTTTACTGAATGAAATTGAGGAAAACTAAGGTCAGAGATTTATGAAAAAAAACCTAAAAGCTAAATAAATAAAGCTGATACCCCCGAAGCTTCGGCCAATCTAACTAGATTTTCTGTCTTTATTTTAGCTGCAAACCCTTTTTTTCTAAGTGCAAGTTTCCATAACATTCACATAAAATTTGCCTGCTTAGCGTGTAGCTTCATGGTTAATCACAGTTTTCCCTGTTGGGAGCAGCAGCAGAAGACGATGACATGCTAACCCACACGTGACCCATGATGACACACGTTGCTTTCTTCACAGCCACTGGATAAAAGCTGGTGCTGGCTCTTGAGTGCCAGGACCAATCAAAATGTGGGGATGAGGAATAAGATTGCTGTGCTGTCCCACATCAAGAGGGGAACCTGTTCATCAGCCAGGAAACAGTACACATCTGGACAAAGGAGGACTATGAACGTTAGAGGTCATTTTCAAGCATATATGACAACCTGTTATTATTGGACCTATACTCGCTACACTAAACCATCTCAGCTCTGTCCATTTTCTTTCCATGAGTGAACTAAAGCATTTGTCTTTAAATTATTTTACCTTTTCATGCCTTTCAGACAGATTACAGAC